>NW_026250690.1:2973829-3245324 GCF_024043175.1 Alternaria infectoria
CCCAGCTTGTCTTCCAGATCCCCCACCCAGCTACCCACGATCCGATCGCCAACCTCGAGTTCGTACTTCGCTTTGCCTCCAATCAAATCGTAGTAATTGACAGCGACGTCGTACGTTCCCGAGGCGAACGTGACATTAGCGGTCGCGACGCCCGTTGTGGAGTTTGATGTTGTGACGATAGCCGTATAGCCGGAAGCTGTCTCAAAAGGGCTTACGGCGTAAGTCATGAAACCATCGAGCATCATGTCCTCCGCCTCAATGCGATACGGGTGATTGCCCACGCGCTGATTCTCGTCCGCTATCTGTGAGAGATTGTGGTAGAACTCGTTGATCGCATCGCGCCAAACTATCGAGTGGCCAGCTTGGAACGTTTGTCTGAACAATACATGTTCATATCGCTCATCGTCGATCTTGCCCTTCAAGGACTCCCATTGCCCGACAAATTCCTGCGCAACACCAGCACCTTCGTAGTGAGCGTCGTAGAAGTGCTGAATCACAGTCTTGTTGGATTTCAGTCGCTGTGTATACGGAACGTGATGGAACCAGAGCAGTAAATTGTCCGGCGTCGATTCAATATCCTCGTAGATTTGAGCGACCTCGGGCGGGTATTGTCCAGCATTGCCAGTGCCGTTCTTCACGGTGCGGTCCATGCCAATACTGAATGCATCCGCGCGCGTCCATTGACCCCACCCATTCCCGTCTTGCGAAGCAGGGTTTGGTCCAAAGTGTGTGTACAAAATGTCAGTCAGTGTCTGAATGCCGAGATTGCCGCTGTAGTTTTCATATGCAGGCCACGACCTCATGGACATATCGGTGATGGTGTCGAGCACGTCCGGGTCAAAGCCAAATGTCAATCGAATCCAGTCTTGCAGGATAATCTTCGGGTCAACGGACGCGTCCCAGGCTAATCGACCGTACGCATACAGGTTGGACATGGCTAGATGTGAGCCTAGCCACGTCGCATTTGATCCAACTCCTGTCACGCCTGCATAGCCACCCAATGGTCGCTTGAAGCGCTCTCCAGTGATAATGTCTTTGACTTTGGATGACTGGTTGTCAGATCTCATGTCAAACTCGAGGATCTCTTTCCACTGTGGAGCCAAATAGACTAGGTGGCAGTTTTGGCCAAGATACTCGGGCGTGATCTGGAGCTCGATAGCCGTGCTTGTGTGCCGTAAAGATCCAAACAGTGGCGATGCTGGCTCCCGAACCTGGAAGTCAATCTGTGGGGAAACAGAGATACGTTAGTCTGCTCTTGAATAGATAGCGTCTGTAGACATACCGGGCCGAACTTGATCTGAACAACTACATTGTCGTCAAACTTTCCATCGAGATGCTGAAAGAACTCCAATTGCGCATTCGCCCTGTCGTTGTACCAGTTGGTCTCATTGATGTGGTTGTCGTAGACGAAAGCGCGGAACATGACAACACCACCATGGGGTTTGGCTGCCCTCGCGAACATGTTGGCGCCGTCTGCGAGTGTTCGGTTGTAGGTCAATGGACCAGGCTGTCCTTCTGAATTTGCTTTGACGAGATAACCGGCCATGTCTGGAACCTTGGAATAAATCTGGTTGGTGATGTTGGCCCACCATGCATCTACCTTCGGGTCTAAAGGATCGAATGTGCCTAGACTAGCATTCGGGGATGCGAAGTTGAGGGATATGCCAAGTTGCACACCCCATGGTCGCATCGCATCAGCGAGTCTACCAAGGCCTTCCACGTTGCGATCGTTGAGTAGCGTGGCGTTTGCGTTGACGTTGTTGATGATGGCGCCGTTTACACGAATTGATGCCAACAGGCGAGCGTATTCAGCAACCCGTGTCGTGTTATCTACGACAAATCCGTCCCGGAAGAATAACGAAGGGCCAGCATACCCTCTTTCGATACTGCCATCCATATTATCCCATTCATTAGTCCATCGAATGAGTACTTGCGGGTTGTATACCGTTGAAGCAGCCGTGATGTTATCTTGCGCGAGCTGAGAAAGATACTCAAAGGCTCCATAGAGAGCACCGCGTTCATTCTGTCCAACGATTATGACTTTGCCGGGAGTAGTTGTGCTGAGGAAGAAACCATCTTCGTCCAGGTTCTCGCATTCATCGATGCTTCCGTACGCGGCTACGTAGGCGTCCCAAGTTCCGACGATGATGGCAGACTGGCTTTGGTCTGCCGTCGAGCTGACGTTCAGCTTTCGTCGGATGATGCCCTCTACGCCTCTCTGAAGCTCTTGGCCTGCGGTGTAGACAGGGCTCACTTTCGTGCTGTTCAAAGCGATGATCGCCGGGGGTACCGATTGTGCGCATGGCCCGTCCGGTATAGGAGCATAGCGCAGCCAGCCTTGTGAGCCATCTTCGGCTACAGCAACGCCCAGCACGCAAAACAGTGTGGTGAGTAAAAGTCGCATGATTGAAGCCAATGGATAACGGTCAATATCCACATACTGGCCGCCGTCCCCAAGATCCTTTATAGGTCACCACGCTTTCCTCATGATCAACACGTCATTAGCACATTTACGGCAGCAATTGTCGTGACATCTCCCACCGAGGAAACAAAACGAAGTCTAACGGTCGCACCGTACTTCAGCCTAAAAGCTGGGCGTAAGTACAAGATCAGTCAAGCGTGCGGAGGGCGGCTCAAGCTTTACTGGCTGATTGTGGGGATGAATGGCGGGGATCGGAGAGATCGGCAACAACTGGCTGAAAAAGTCCGCCGAACCGGTTGACAGCCGATGGTAGTGCGCATTCCGATCGTTGTACGCGTGGACGAAAGCGCCGCAGACTTGATGGCATGAAAGACGGTGTATGGTGGAATTTGACGATGGTCAGGACGGGGACGAGGTGGTGGTGGTGGCTTCCAGAATGTTTGTGCCGCAATAACGAGAGACCTACTAGGGCAACTACGACGTCATCAGCCATCTCGCCCACGACCGACCGCCTGCAGTCCACAAACGATCAAATCCTTCTCTTCATTTGCGAACTGAGCATGACACTACTCGGTTGAGTTCTATCACTACATGCGCGTGGTAACGAGCCTGTCGCGTCCCTACGATCATACGTACAGGCTATTCCAAGGTTCAGCACTAATTGACAGGGCCGCGGTGATGCTGATCGATTATATTTGTCAAAAGTTTCCATGAGAATTCTCATCTTATCGTACTTCGGGTTGACGACCTTTACCTTGTCGCGGTAGCTTCTCGAGGTAGCCTCGTATACTCTCACTCAGGTGCAGGTCCTGCCTAAGTACACATCACTCTCACGTACCGCTCTTGTAACCTTATTCTATCACTTCGTACACCTTAAGCCTGAGAGAATCTCTCTACATATCAAACTCTCATCTCCTTGAGGTCTAGACCTTGCCTCCCATCGTATCCAATTACCAACACACTTTCTCGGCCCTTTTCCCTTGTCTCCGGTACACTACCTTATGCGTGCAGCATAACTTTACTATTGGTGGAATACTAATAAAACCGTCAGAACCTCCAGTTACTGGCTCGCGGTGCTAGACTGCAAGAATCGCCTACCATGGCATATACCAACGTCAACAATCACATCACTATCGATGAAAGCGTAACGAGTTGGTACACACAAACGATTTCCAGACAGGCACGTTCTCTCATACCCGATGACTTTGAGAAACTCCCAACTTTCGAGACCGTCAAGTTCAGCCATCGCAAAAGCTTTGGTCCAATAGTCGATACCCATTGGCCACAGGACGCGTCCGAGATGGTACTTACTCTGGGTACCTTCGACGCCCCGCATCTCAACTTCAAGCCGCTGGTCTATGTCTACGTACATGGATTGAAGACCCATTATATTGGGTACTTTTATGTCAACCCAGACTCGAGCATCTATCGCGTGCAACAGAGCAGTCTCCAGCATGTCGATATCGATGAACCGTTTTGTGACGTCGGAGACCTCTCAGTTGGCAAGCAAACTTTGTGCAACAGAGTACGAGCGATGGCGCTTTACTACTTCTTAGCTGCTGGTTACATCGACGAGATAGGTGACTACAATCATTTCTGGCTCGACTTTAAACAGTCTTGCGCATGGATCGCAAACAAGGGCAGCCGTCCAAAGCCTCACGCAAGAGTCCAGAAACAGGAACCGGATACCTTACTAGCTTCCGATGCGACATCATGTTTGGAGCCAGAAACCACTGACTCGGCGCACGACACTGTCGCATCCAAGAAACGCACTGGCGATGATGGACACATACCAACAGCAGGTAAGTTACAAGGTCCGCAATCTTTCTACTTGGATGAACTGACAGCTAGCAGCGAGAATCAAGCGTCGCGACTACAGTCATATCGTGCGTATACGCGATAGATTGAATCATTCCAAGCTAACTTTCTCGTAGACACATCCATCGCACAAAACCATACGGCGGTCATTAAGCCCAGAACATCCGATCATGGCAATCAGGGCTGAAGCCCGGCTAGCAAACAGTGAAAGAACAAACACCCCATTGAGAGCGGAGATCGATACGCAAGCCAGGGCTGTTGAACAGCTCAGAGCACAGATGACAGTAAACCATCAGCTGTTAGCGAAAGTCAACGGACTCACAGCGGAAATAAGCCGAGTCAAGAATGAAAGCATGTTCAGTCAAAATGCATACCGCGGCATCCAAGTTCAACACGATGACCTGGCAGAACGACACGCTAATACGCTCAACAACGAGAACGCTCTTCGCGATCAGCTCGGTCAAACTCAGGCACGCTGCGCACAAGTTGAGAGGCGATCAAAGGTGCTGGAGAAGGAAGTGGAGAGTCTCAAGCAAAGGATGAGAAGAGCGGGAGAAGCGTTGGACATTTCGGCTTTTTGAAGGGTGGAGAATGATTGATCTGGGGGTATTTGAAGTATCGAAGGCTCATGGCGTTGATTTGGAAAAGTTCATGTCGCTCACGGGCATCCGTGGGGTTCCATTGCTGGGGTAGTGGAGTTTGCGGGAGTTTGGCGACAAAATTCAGGATGATGCTTCATGAAGTTTGGGATTGCTTTGCGCGACATACCTGGTTTTCGGAAGGTATTGACCAGACTTGTTTTGGGAATGTTTGACATCGAGCAAGAAAAGATCGACGGGGCTATGTCTCATCGCGCCATCCATACATGCATTTATGTCTCTCAAATTGGAGCAGCTAGTCTTTTGCGCTTCACAATCAAGGCCGGATTTCACCTGAAGCTATCCCTTTACCTTTGTCTTGAGCATACTGAGACCCCCCAAAAGTGCACCAACTAGGACATGAAATCCTTCCATGATCATGCATGCACACCAAGCGCAAATAGCAAACTCACAACGCCTATAACATCATGCTTTCACGCCTATCCTCTTCGTCATCTACACCATGAGTTCCACACCTCGCACCACCACTGCCAACACCGACGATATCGACAAAATTGTCAAGGTGAAGAACGAATGGAAAGAATTCTACGAATCCCTCGAAGAAAACCCGTACCACGCTGAACACATAGGAAAAGAAGCACGGACAAGGAAGAGATTAGAAGAGGACTTGCTCGTACCGGCTCTCAAAACAGCAGTGAAAGATGCGAAGGACGCCAACAACAAGCTGAAGGAATGGATAAGCGTAGTAGGCGTTGTGGACGATTTGTGGAACGCCAGTGCTCTGAGATATCAAGTTGGTGAGGCTAGAGAAAAACTGGTCGACGCAGTTTGGGATCTGGAAGCCACCGTGTACGAATTGCGGAAAACGCTGAGGTTTGACGGAGGGACAGTACTGAATAAAGTTATTGATCCGTCGGCAGAGGATAGCTCTGAGGAGGAAGAATAGGCCGTTGGCGTTCGACTCGTTTGTTGCGGCGTACAGCTGAGAAGCCATATAGTAGTAATTGTCTTCAGTTGAGTACGATCACACTGCATCTGATAGTGCTGAGTCTTTCTGCCCAAATGAAGGCCAGGCCGAGTCTGAATCAAAGGCGCACTCTAGCCTTCGTTGACACTTTCCGCGGGGGTCGTCAGGCTACCACACATGTCGCTTAGCTGACCCTCAAGCAGCGCAATACCAAATATTACGGCTCCGAACCATGCTGACAAGAAGACATTCGATGATGGCCGTAGGGAGAGGTTTGGTGTTGTAGAGACGCGATCGAACGCGTCCGACGCGTCCTGGACCACATGGCACGTGAGGGCGCGGGGTAAGCGCGATCTCCAGCTCGGAAGCTACGACGCCATCAACCACGAAAGTCTCCAACTTGACTGCGATGCCACTGTCGCACGGTATCAAGATATCGCGATAAATTTGCCAACGACAATATCAAACCAGATCGGAAAAGCTACTGCACGGGTCCACTGCGGCTGTTAAGCCCTAAGGCGCAATACTCAGGTTCCTATCCCTAGACCACGGACGAGGCGCGACAGCCGCAATGACAACGAACGGCTTCCGAGAGTGTGGATACGCAGATACCGGTTGCCGCATTGTCGGTATTTTGTCTTTGGCACGCTCGCAGATATGGGGTAGTGCCTTGGAAAGCAAGAGAGATCGGATCAGTGAAGACGTGCAGCAGGAAAGCGGACAGCAAGGTACGTACGTCTTGCCATGAGCGCAAATGCGCAGTTTGCTGGATGCGATACGAGGCGACCGCTCAGCCCATTCGTTCGATGTCATCGAGGTGTCACAGCGTGCGCCATCACGAACGCGAAGAAGCAGCTGCATCGATAGGGTCTGCATATCTAAGCCAGGCAAGGCAGGTGCCGATCGTCAATTTGCAAAGGGAAGAATGAGAGCATTAGGCGCGCAGCAGGCCCGAACCAGACCGAGGCAGCCCGTACGATATCAAGACTCCCAGCCTCTCCATATGGTAAGGCAGCATACAAGCGACACAGCAACGCCGCACTGGCTATCGATGAGTAAAAGTTGGGTGTTGGACTTTTTATCGACCTGCCTCTTCGGGTGCGCCGTTTTATCCGCCACCGGGCTTGATCGTGACGGCGCGTCTTGGCACGGCCGCGAGCAATCTGGGCGAGAGCTTTGCGGAGCTTCACGTGAGAGCTGCATGGAGATGGCCGCCAAGTCTGAGCCACGACTGCGGGACCTGTGGGCCGTGTCGCGATAGGACGACGCAGAAACATGCTTTCTACGTTCCCACCGACGGCGAGCTTGTTTGTCGCCCGCAGCGCTAGCCTGCATCAGGAAGGAGCGGTCGTGAACAGCGCCCATCTATCCACATGTTTGGTATAGCAGCAACCGCATTACAGGGCGCGCCTGATGCCATCACCGAGTGCGTAGCCAACGAGGAGCGCCATCACAGCCAGGTACCGGTCCCTAAACCCCGCTGGCAAAATATCGTCCAGCCAGGGTCTGCAGCTAGGTACCGAGCAGCGCGTTGTACAAATAAGCTGCCTGCCCTTCCTGAGCTTTTCCGACCATCGACCTTGTCCAATTGAGCTTTTACGAAGCTGGTCGCATACAAAATGGCTCGATACATCAGCGTTGCCGCGGCTTTGGCTGCTACCGGCGCCTGTGCCTTTACGCCTGAGTACGTTTACCATCACATTCCGTTGCTTGCGCAACTGCTAACAAGTGAACAGAGGACTCCTCAGCACCGTCCGACGTGGCGTCGCTGACGCCAGTCCCGATGGCTCTGTCGGTCTGTTCTCGTACTCCCAGTATTCCTTCGAGGAGCACGGCAGTGCGGGTTCTGGCATGAACCTCATCGATCTCAAGACCGGCGAGATCACCGAGTCGGGCCTCAATGCCAGCGAGATCAACGAGGTCGCCTGGATTCCCGGCAGCGAGACTGGTATCATCTACATCAATGGCACCAACGAGGAGGTTCCCGGCGGTGTTACCCTGTGGGTTGGCGACATCAAGGACCCCAGCGCAAGCAAAATGGTCGCTTCTTTGGATGCGCCATACTCCGGTCTCAAGGTCGCAAACACTTCTACTGGAGACATGCATTTCATCGTAAACTGCATGGCGTACCCCAATGGTACTGCCGTCAACCCCGAGACCGAAGTTACCCCAGTGACTACTGCCCGCTACTACTCCGACAACTATGTCCGCCACTGGGACACTTGGCTGACCAAGAACCGCTACAATCTCTTCGCCGGAGCTCTCTCGGCTAACAACAGCTATGCGCTGTCCGGCGCTGGAATGCGCAACATCCAGAAGGGCATCAACTTCACCACCACTGCGCCCGAGACTCCCATCCAGCCGTTTGGTGACTCCAGCGACTACGACATCAGCCCTGATGGTTCTATGTACGCTTTCGTGACCAAGGCCCCTCAACTTAACAAGGCCAACTACACCGCATCATACACCTATGTTGGTGCTTTCGCGTCTTCCGACGCTCCCATCGCCTTCAACGGCCCAGACTCTCTCGCGGCGGAGGCTGGTCACAAGGGTGCCTCTGGTCTCCCTTCTTTCTCCACCGACAGCTGCAAGCTCGCCTACGTGCAGCAGGATGAGGACTACTATGAGTCGGACAGGTGGCAACTCTACACTGTCGACGTCGCTGTTGAGGGTACCGGTGTTGCTGTCAGCAACTGGAAGGCTCTGAGTGCCGGCTTTGACCGCTGGGTTCAGGGACCCATCACCTGGGCTCACGACGACTCCTCCATCTACGTCACTGCTGATGACTACGCTCGCGTCAAGATCTTCAACTTCCCTGTCGATGCCGACGAGAGCTTCGTCCCTGAGCCTATGACCTCGAACACATCCGTCTCGGCTTTCGCCCTCCTTCCTGATGGTTCGCTGTTCGTCGCTGCTACCGCCATCTGGACTCCCAGCGAGTGGTACATCCTTGCCGACGGAGAGAAGAAGACCCTCTTCGACGCGTCTCAGGTCGACCCCAACCTCGCTGGTCTCGGATCCCACACTGTTTCCGAGATCTTCTTCAACGGTTCCAACCCTGAGCTCAAGCAGCAGCTTCAGGCCTACGTTGTCAAGCCTACTTTCTGGCAGGAGAACGTAACCTACCCGCTCGCTTTCTACATCCACGGTGGTCCTCAAGGTAACTGGGGCAACAGCTGGTCCAACCGCTGGAACCCTCAAGTCTGGGCCGACCAAGGCTACATCATTGTCGCACCCAACCCAACTGGTTCTACCGGTTTCGGACAGTTCCTCACCGACTCCATTCAGGGCCAGTGGGGTAGCTGGCCATACCACGACTTGGTCAACGCCTGGAACTACGTCAACAGCAGCATGCCATGGATCGACACCAAGAACGGTATCGCCGCCGGTGCTTCCTACGGTGGTTACATGACCAACTGGATACAGGCCAACGACCTCGGCAACGAGTTCAAGTGCCTCGTCACCCACGACGGTATCTCCAACACCGAGGGTGCATGGGCGTCTGAGGAACTCTGGTTCATCCGCCACGACTACAACGGCAGCATCTGGGACTCCAACGCGTACCGCGAGTGGAACCCCCAGAACCACATTGCCAACTGGTCCACTCCCCAGTTCGTCATCCACAACACTCTTGACTACCGTCTGCCCGAGAGCGACGGCCTGAGCTTGTTCAACATCCTCCAGGCCCGCGGTATTCCCTCCAGGTTCCTCAACTTCCCCGACGAGAACCACTGGGTGCTCAAGCAGGAGAACAGCTTGTTCTGGCACACTGAGATCTTCAACTGGATCAACCACTGGTCCAAGGGTGAGCCTCTGAGCGACCTGCCCATCGGTAACTAGATGGGGAAAAGTCATGGTCTTCAGCATTGATGACAACATTGATGAAACTTATTCTTAGATGATTAATGATAATACATTGATAAGAAACTTCATTCACATATGTTTCAGTGATGTATGCTCGAGATCTAAGCTCTCTTTTGGCCCGAGTCCACCCGGACTGATCTCATTTAATGTATATGTTGAAACCGAATACTAGTTCCGAGATGTAGTAAATTTGCTAGCCGGAGTACGCCAATCGCTACTGTATGGTAAGAATCAACCCGTAGTCGACTAAAGAACGTTATTGAGCTTTACAGTTATGCGGGGTAGTCGTATATTCATGCCGGTATTCGAAAAACGTCCATTAGCTGGGTCCAGCGCTGACCATAAGCTACTGACAGACTTCGGTGAACGATGCATAACCCGTGTGAACGTCTACGCTACATGCACAAGCAAGAGCATAGGCATCAAGCATCGCTCCCGCTACCCGGCGGCCGGTATTCAGCGGCTTCACTAACCAAGGATATCCGCGTCTGTCCTCAGGTACGGCTGCTGCTGTCAGGCGGGACATGGATGGCGGTTTCCCTGGCTTGTCTTGGCCTTTATGGCATGCTCTCGGTTCTCGGCAGCGACGATGTGCAGCGCTAAGACCACAGAAGCCATCCACACAAGACCTTGTTGATAAGCCAGGAAATGACTCGGAAGACCCGATCGCATGTGCATAGTTCGATTCAAGGTCCATGATGAGCTTCTAGACACTGTCTTCAATCGAGAACCATCAGTATGGCGACGGGGCGTAAAGAGATAAGCAGCCGCTATTGCCACTCAGCCAAGCTGCATCCTTCATTGTTCTGTGATAGCAGAGAATCCTACTGCGCCCCGTTGTGTTGGTGTATGGGTGATCACCAGAGGGTTCTGTTGGACAGGCCATGCCAAGCAAAGACGGAAAACAGCGGGTCAGGCCATGGGAATGCCAATGTGCCATGCTGCCAGGCGAGGCAAAGCTTCCGCTGATAGCAACGAAGCCTCGTGCCAACGACCATGTGGAGTTCTTCGGCGCTCTTGTCTCGTTTTGTCGCGCTTCTTTTATTGTCAAGGAGATAAGCGTAGCTATGTGGATGTGCCAATGCTGGTCCCGTCCATGGACGTTTTCGAGAAGCACGACAGGGCGTCCGCGCTAGGTGGATTGGAGAGAACAACGCGACCACTGATTGGAGTGCGCATGGAGAGCGACACGGCGTGCTGCTGCCGGTTGGTCGAGCTGCCTGTTCGAGTTTGGTGGAGTTACATCGCATGCATGCGAAGGCTGTTTCATTGTGTGGGGAGCAGCCGAGGATTGATGTGACGAGAAGGCGCCCAGCGGGACGGAAGGCTCGGCGCCAGCTGGGCAGCGGAGTCGCAGCAGAGTTCGGCGGTCATGAGCGACGACACACGCGATCGTCGACGAATGTCACTCCTCGGACCGTCGTCCTGGCTCTCAATTTCAGTGCCCTCCTCACTGCAGCGATGAATGACTTTCCTACGAGCTGTCAGCGCGCATGTGCACGCCGTGTCTGTGCGCAAGCTCTTCGGTATTGCACTGCGGCGTGGTGTCATCATGGCACAGCTCGTCGTCCAGATAAGAAAGAGCTAGGGTTACCCACCGCGTGAATGGCTGGAAGAACATAGTGTGATCAGCGACGCTGCCAAGTGCCGAAGCACTCAATCGACGTCGTCGCATGCGCCGAGATACCCATTTCCCTGGAGCTTGGCTTGCCGAAGCCCTGCAAAGACGGGTGCGAAGCTCTAAATCGTAGTCTTACTTTCGGCATCGCCTTTCCGCCCAGCCTTTGCCCAGTCACCGGCTGGTGATAAGACGGGCATTGCGAAATAGTCCCTTGATGCTGTATGGGTCAACCGCCGGCTTGGGCTACTAGCTAGATTCCACCAATTCCTGGAAACGAGGGTGGAGTGTATCCACACAGGACACCTGCTCGAAAGAGAGACAGTCAAGGAATACCAAGACGGCGCTTGGGATGAGCAGATTTGCCGCTTCTGTGTCACTGTAAGGATGCTATGAGTATAACTGCGCTCGTTTGCCCAACCCTTGCGGTTCAGCAGCAGCTCATTCTTTTGCACCGCCCATACTCTTCCGTGCCTGCTAATCATGTCGGCTAACGCTGGCTCCAACGCCGTGGACATGGCCATGTCCAACGAGCCCAACAAGGCTGCTATGCCTTTGTACGAGATCGACGAGAAGCGTGCTCTTTCTGACGATCACACACCGTCGACTCTCAGCCACCAGCCTCATGGCGCTGATGTCTTCGAGGCCGACTTGGAAGGCGAAGAGCCTACGGAAGATGAGTTGAAGACACTCCGCCGTGTATCTGGAAAGATTCCGTGGACTGCCTTCACCATCGCCTTCGTCGAGCTTTGCGAGCGCTTTGGTTACTACGGATGTCAGGTTTTGTGTATGTTGTCGCTCGTACCTGTACAAGAATCAGCCCACTGACTATTTCGAAGACACCAACTTCATTCAACAGGACCTGCCCGTGATTGATGGTGTTCCACAAACCACTGGCAAGGACCCTCGCTCGGAGGGTCAACCAGGCGCGTTGGGCATGGGACAGCGTGCATCCTTCGGTATCGGTCAATTCAACTCTTTCTGGGCATACAGCACACCCATTATCGGTGCCATAATCGCCGACGAGTACCTTGGTCGCTTCAACACCATCTTCATCGCCATCGCCTTCTCTATCTTGGGTCACATTCTCCTCATCATCTCCGCCATTCCCGCTGTCCTCACCAGCGGCAATGCCATCGGTCCTTTCATCCTTGGTGTCATCACCCTCGGTTTCGGTACCGGAGCTTTCAAGGCCAACATCTCACCCTTGATCGCTGAGCAATACCGCCAAACCAAGCCCCGTGTCATCAAGGACCCCAAGACTGGCGAGCGCGTCATCTCTGACCCCAACATCACGCTCTCTCGTATCTTCTTGTGTATGTTGTCCCCCAATGCTATACTGTAAGCAAATTACTAACATACTCCCAGACTTCTACATGTTCATCAACATTGGTTCCCTCACCGGACAAATCTCCATGGTCTACGTTGAGAAGTACGTTGGCTTCTGGTGCGCGTGGCTGCTACCCACCATCATGTTCTGTTTCTGCCCCGTCGTCCTTTGGGTCTGCAGGAACAAGTACATCCGCACTCCCCCCACTGGTTCCGTCCTCATCCGCGCCTTCAAGGTCTTGAAGCTCGCCACCAAGGGCAAGTGGTCTCTCAACCCTGCGACCACGCGCAAGAACTTCAAGAGCGAACGATTCTGGGAGGACGTCAAGCCCAGCCACCTCGGTGCCAACAAGCCCTCCTGGATGCAGTTTGACGATGCTTGGGTTGACCAAGTCGCTCGTGGCCTGCGCGCGTGCTCTTGCTTCACCTGGATTCCTCTTTACTGGTTGAGCTACAACCAGATGAACAACAACCTCACGTCGCAGGCCGCCACTATGACCCGTAACGGTGTTCCCAACGATGTCATCACCAACCTCAACCCCATCTCCCTGGTCATCTTCATTCCCATCGTTGACAACTTCCTCTACCCCGCTCTCCGCAAGGCAAACATCCGCTTCACTCCCATCAAGCGCATTGCTTTCGGTTTCATCCTCGCATCTTTCGCCATGGTCTCTGCTGCCGTTATCCAGCACTACATCTACGCCGAGGGCCCTTGCGGCGAATACATGAACAGCTGCGACGACCCAGCCCCGATCAACGTCTGGACCCAAGCCGTGCCCTACATGCTTGTCGGTTTCTCCGAGATCTTCACGTCGATTACTGGACTCGAGTTTGCGTTCACAAAGGCACCCAAGAACATGCGTTCGCTGGTTACTTCGTACTGGCACTTCATGTCCGCCTTCTCCAACGCGCTTGGCCAGGCGTTTGTGTCGCTGTCCGAAGATCCATTGTTGGTCTGGAACTACACGACCGTTGCGATCTTGGCGTTCATCGGTGGCATCCTCTTCTGGTTCCATCAGCGCAAGACGGACAAGCAGGAGGATATTCTTAACATGCTTCCGGACTCCAACTACATGGGCAAGGACCGAAGGCATAGTGTTGCTGGTGCTGAGGAGGCTATCGCTGGCCACAACGTTGAGGCGCATGTTCGTACCCAGGGTTAATTCGTGGGCAGTTTTACGCTATACGTCGATGTTTACGAGTGCGGCTGCCAAGAGTGGCTGTGTGTAAGGAGCTGTCATGATCGGAGATGCCTATTTAGCTTGAAACGAGTTCAAACATGAGACTTCCAATCAGCTAGTGTAACTCCTCTTCCTTATCTGCTTCGCCCCGTGAACTATGCATCGTCTGCACGTTTGTCAACATCTGCATGCGGTCATCATAGCCATGTATTTCCCAATCGCGGTGCTGGCAGTGACATGCTAGGTCTTATCGTGGCACGAGACGACCTGCACGACGTTCAATGGGCTCGACGGGATTATGCCAAACCACTCATACGAGATTGAGAGCGCAGGATCAAGCATGGCGTACATACCATTCCCAACAAGATTAATCAAAAGTTAAGCATGATAGAAAGTCGTTTGTGCGTGCATCATTTACGGAGTGAACATTGGCTTTCGCAATTGGATATCTAGCCTGAACTCTCCATCGGCAGGCAGCCCAACATGGGCCATTGTGCGCACAATCCGTCGCTGCTTATTCAAAGCTTCAACCCTTGGCTAGATTGTTGTATGACGAAGAAAGGCTTCATCGTTTTGACTACCTCCTTGCTGACTATATTGTGGCCCGCGCTTGTTGTCCCCATGTGATGTGAATGCAGGTGATTTTACGAGTACGCAATAAGCTGAGCGTGTACATGATACAGGCACTGCTAGGTACGATTCGAAGTCATTCATGACATTTGAAGTGTATTGCTTTGACATGCACGTTGTGCCGAATTTGGTAGGCTCGATCGTCAATGATGACATTCGCATGTGTTAAGTCTTGCATGACATGGAGATATGATCCTGAAAGTGTTGTGTGCTCAAGCGTCGTCAAGAGTGTTCGCCTCATTGGTATCAACGTAGTCCTTCATACATCGTTCCGGACGGTATTCGGTGTACTTGACCACGGTAACAATACTGGTGGGCAACTGCTCGTAGACAGGCACAGGCTCCTCGCCCTGCATTACAGTGGGAAGTTCGCACTCCATGTCGTCCCAGCACTTCTCCGGCAAGTCATGCTCCGGGTTCCTGCTGGCACACTTGTAATTTCCTTGGCTCGGAATCTTTGCTTCGATGCATGAGACAAGCTCGAAGTCATTGGAAGGGAACGGGTCTCGACTAGGCGGTATCATCAACCTCCTCCTGACCTCAGTTTCATGGATCGTATTGGATATTTCGGGACGAGGACTTGTATGGATCCATGCGTGATTATCGAAGCTTTTGCTTATAGGATTCAGCTGACCTGGGTGTATCTCCATTTTGTATCCAGTCTTAATAACCTCCAGAAACTTTTTCTGCTTGATCCATTCCTGCAACTCCGGGAGGCCGAAGAAGTCAGCCTCGGCCAGAAGTTTATTATATCCCACGTAATCAAAGCCCTTTTCCCTCGTCCAGAGCAACGGATACATTGTGGGTCTCTTGATATAGGCGAATAATGCTGGCCAGATCTCGGGATCCGTGTCGACGGGAAGCGAACCGTCGGGCAACAGATCAACGGGCCATCGACCGCTAAGCAAACTGGCGAAGTAATCGCAGTTTTTGAGAATCGACTTTGTGGTGCGATACTTGTGGCCGTCTACGTCGAGGGTTATGTGGTCGGTCTCGGGGAGATCGGTGCGGCGAGGGTAGTCGTGTTGTTGAGGGGCATTCGAGTCGTTCGATGCGTCGAGTTCCATGGTGTTGACGTTCGATGTCATAACCGAGGGATGAGTGGGGGAATAAGTACAGTGAGAAACGATTGAGTGGTCGGTGTGGTGGGGGCCGATTGATGTGTGAAGTGATGAGAGATGGCAGACCGAGGAAGACGCGTCTCCAAACGCGCCAAGGCTTGCCCCGCTCGTGCTGTCCGCTGCTCCCTCGAGAGGGAATCCCTCCCCACAAATCCAACCCGGGGGGAACTCAACAACCTTTGGGAAACCACACAATGTCCTGCCAACCTTTCGCTAATGACGCGCTGCAACGCGTGCGGTTGGGCTCTCGATTACTTCCATACCGGCACCGATTACGCCAAACACAAACCAGTTCACTTCTGCGACGCCTTCTCTAAAATCCAGATGTCGCTGACACTCCGCGGCTATCACAAGCTGTTCATGTTTGTGGAAATGAGAATATGGCAATACTGTAGTATCTTGTTCTGGGTCGAGCCGGAGTGGATCGCGCATATGCATGACCACGAGCGTGCATAGCATAGGAGGGCAGAGGATTCAGGTGTTGTCAATCGTGATGTGGGTAGATGTCGCAGAAGCGGAATATCAGACATTGTCTCTGTGCCTAATCTCTTGAGCATGGATCGTGCCACCTCTTATCTAGGTACGGCCCTGACCGTTGTCGCCTCTGCCCGCACATCTCTCTCCCCTCACCTCCCACGGCGATATTTCCAAGCTTCTATTTAGCTCTGCCCTCCGGCGCAGCAACACTTGGGGCTACTTATCCGCGCTGCTCTCTAGAACGCTGCGTATTGTGACCTTCTCACCGCTGCGCGTCTATATCACGACTCCAGGCAATGCCGCCAAAGACCATTGCGGAGGAAATCGACGACGACACCGACGATGAGATCAACAGTGAGACCGACGACGACACTAACGGCGAGATTGAAGACGAAGACGAATCTGGCACCTTCCCTACAAACGACGAGCTTATAGCAATCGCAGAAGAGGATCCCACGTCCGCAGCAGGGCTCGCATACCAGACTCCCTTTAGCGCTTTGCTCTGGCAATTGACCCATCGTCACAACACTCGCGATCGTGTTACACGAGACCTTATTAGCAGTGTTGGTACCTGGGCAGTAGAATCAATCTCAGACTCTTACTCTGCACCATTATCAACTTCCCTGTGAGGTTGACTTGGCCATCGGTCCAGATCGGCAGGCCCAGAATTCGAAGGCCTCTACCAAATTCAACACTGCATCCTCGTCGTGTTGGGCCCTAGTAATGAGGCGACAACTCCGGTCATTAGAATAGAGAAGGACAACTACAAGCATGGCCCCCAAGACGTAGCAAGGAAGCACGTAGTCTTCAATCATCTCCAGAGCGCTCTCTTGTCACATCTCAAGTTGCCTTATCGTCTACGCACATCCTATGATCACTCTCAATGTTTCTTGTCGTGGTCACTTCAATATCTCAGTGATGCAAATCCTGATTCACCGCGGAATCCAGACCATTCACTCACTACACTAAGCCAAGACAAACGCACCACACGTTGAGATATATACCCGACCAACTTCAAAACTGCGGCTTCACTTGTCACATAAAACTCCTCCTACCATTTTATCACCCATTCCACTCGCACACCACAGTAACGATGGACGACATCTGGAGCGACACGGAGATGAGCGAGACATCGTTTACCACTACCGAATCATCACCGCCGCCATCTCCCATCCTGACAGACTACCAAAACAACCTCATCGCCACCTATGCGTTCCACAGCGATAGCATCAGCGACCTCATGAACATCGCCGTCGACCTTGAGATCAGCGTGCGTCGCGAGCGCGGCGAACCGAGCCTTCCGTATCTTGAGGAGGACTTGGAAAAGACACGAGGGGAGCTGGTGTTGCACAGGGACGCGAAGCGCAGGATTGAGAGGAACCTGAAGAAGGAGAAGGAGAAGTTGAAGATGGTTGTTGGAAATGGGTCAATCGTGGCGAAGCAGCAGTTGAATGAGATGGCTCGTTATATGGAGGTGGATAAGACGATAGAGTGTCTACGCTGAGAGATCCGTGGGCTATGGCGCGCAGACCTGCATATCTAGAGGGAGTCTACGGCGTCTGGTGCAGGGGTGATTTGACAAACACGACGTGCATCAAGTTGGGTCTGTGACTGAGAGGACGCAGTACACAAAACGGTTTCATGCCTTTTCTTGTATGCGTCTGATGCTCTTTCTCATACAAGTAACAATGCGTGCTCATGTGAATGGGGGTATACTCTTAATCGCAACCAACGAACCCGGACTAGACGAGCAAATGACAACAAGAAGTTGGAGATTACGGAAGTGTACAGGGTATTGTTACAAACAGTACAAGTACAAATACAAACAGCACATAACGCAAAATCATGCGACAGTAAGAGTAGTGGCGCTTGGGGTGGTGCGCTTTTGCTAAACGGTCTCCTCCGCGTCTCCATTCGATACCACGTCAAATCCGAGCATTGGCTGCGTCACCTCTCCCCAACACCACAAACAGGTCTTGTTCCCAGCCTGTCGCCCACAGGCGCAATGTTCTTTGTGTTCAGCGAACATTGTGTCGAGGTCAGTTTCTTCCGCCTCGTAACAGCGTAGGCATAGCCAGCGGTCAAGGAAGCGATTTCGCAAAGTGCATTGACACTGAGAGTCTTGAAGACTGCTTCGGCTATCCGAACCGTCTTTTGGGAGGCAGTCGTTGCAGAACCATCGTTTCCTTTGCTCTGTTGCTTGGTATAAGGCTCGAAGAACGGGCGAGGGGTGCACGACGTTTGAAGACGCCGATGCGGCCAAGGTGTGACTGCCGAGATCCAAGTCCAGGAGCTCTTCGACACACTCGGGTAGACCGAAACTATCTTCTTCAAAAGGAACGTCGATGAAGCCTTGGTCGTGATGTGGTGCACTGGAACCATGTGCAGGACTTTCCCATTCTGACGCGGGGTGATCACTAGACATGTGGTGTGGGCTGAGGATGGGTATCTCAGATGGTGATAACAAGATAAAGCCGCTAAAGTTGGGCAACTCATCTTCATCACATGGCGTTTCGTAGATGCTCTGGTAGACGCAGTGGATGCGGCACTCGTCGCAGGTGCTGACCTTACATCTTGAACAGGGTCGACACTCCGTATCAGACTCTTTTGCGCCGCACTTGATGTACTCAGTACAGTCATAAGCATCGAAGAAGGTCGACTTCTTGTGGCGCTTGTTACGGATCCGTACACCCCTACCAGAACACTTGAGTTTGCCCAGCAAATTCTCCAAGCTACTGGGCTGCGGTAGTATCGTCTTATGCATAGTCTTTGAGCATAGGAGTAGCGCCATGAGGTCGTCTGGGTGTAGGCTTGATATGATCATCTCCAACAAGCCATATTCGTGGAACACTTCCATGAGAGGACAGCGCTCCCTTGACGCAACCGCACTGTCCATTCTTGTCTTTTTGCGCGCCTCCGTCAGTTCACCGGTTGGCCTCTTGCGCTTTATATTCTCCATGGTCTTACACTGGCGATAGTCTTGATCCCGAGTATCTTGTAGTTCTGCGGTCCGATTGGCAGACACGCGGTGGTCCAGCGATTGAGTAGCCATATCAGCCTTGAGACTCCTAAGAAAGATGAGCAAGGAAGACCAAGGACGTCGGTGCGTCAGTCGAAGTCATCATGGGCCAGCAGATGCACCATGAGAGTACCGGCTCATGAGCACCACCGAGTCCGCGCAATGACGGGAAGCGCATCTCAAGGCGACGTACTTGTCTCTCACGTCGCAACGTGGTTCTAGCCTTCCGCGCCTCTGATAGCGCTTAACAGCTTTCAGTACCTGGATCTGGGTCCATCTTGGCGTTGTGTTGACAATAGTGTGGGGGACGCTCAACAGGCGGGACGAGATGAACAATGGCGTTGTATTACCAACACCTCGCAGCAAAGTGGGGCGTCTATTTCAGAACCAGGGCGATTCAGAAAGAGCATGAGAAACGATGAGGAATTTTTAGTCTCGTCTATTTTGACCATCGTGGACAAACGGGGAGATGCGGGATTGCGTTCCGGTAGCGGCCGACCGACGAATGAGCATCCATGACCTAGTGATGCCTCGGTCATTGCTTCTTTCCGTCTCTCCTGATCCTTCACTCGACTTCGCGACACTGTTCGGATGCATGCAAACATATGCGCAACGCACGCGCGACTCTACTTCACCACCGCCCGTCACATCTTACCACGGGTGCTTACGATAGAATGATGGTTCTGCACAGCGCTTAATTCGGTGTATTACATATGCAAATTCGCACCTCTCGAGCTTTCCTATGGACGACATTTCGAGCCTCCTCCCCAGTTCCTTCGATCCGATGCGTAATCACCACCTCCTTTGGTTCTATCCCCTCGCCGCATTGGCATGACCCTCATTTCTTCTCATCCGGAATTGAGTAGCAGCAACCGATGTCGAGCACATTATAGAAGCTGCAGTCGCGCTGGACGTAGAAGCCCCCCTTCTTGTAACAAGTCGCTTTGGTGGTGCAGATGCCCGATGGGTCTGATCTTCCACAGGGCGCGGGGTACGGGTCTTTTGGCGCAGCAAGAGCGATGGAAGCGATCGCGGCGAAGAGTACAAGGACCTTCATCTTAACGTTTGATGACAGATGATCCAGTTTCGATCAAGGGAGGTGTTGGAATTGAGTCTCACGATTTGTGGGGGTGAGTGAGTAAGTAAGTTGACAGCTTGTTGGGTAGTGATATCGCTTTGGCTATCACGAAACAACTGTTTATATAGACAGCAGCCTCGTATCTACGGCGCCACTGACATCGCTGTAGAGTGAGAAGCTCATCCACGTCTCCTGCAGCGCAATCCAGAATTAGCTGGAACTATCTGATCGACCGCGAACTGCTCAAGGTTCGCCCAATCCACGCATCTCTGCGTCCACCAACCATCACGTTAAGCTTTGCGTTTCGCAGCAGCGATATCGTAATGTTACGATCTGGGCCAATGTGAACGTCCAACCGTGGATGTTGCGATAGCGCTCATATGCCTAAATTGCGTCGCGGCGTTTAGCGAGGAATGCAATCTATCTTCCCCGGATTTTCGTATTGCCAGCACTTCTGATAAGTCGCCCACATGCGAGCTAGACATTTTACCATATGAAACGGACGTACTGTCCTTCGCGGCTCGGATGCCAGGCATATATGACGTCGCTGTAGCATCCAGTGCTGAATTCTGTCGCGTCGCGGTTTCATCGAGGCGAAGAACGTATGATCTCATAGAATACCAAGGCAGCATGGCAGTTAAGACGGCACTACTTCTGCCTTGGAAATCTACACCGGGTGCAAGTCCGAAGAAGTCAGTCGCACCAGCAAACTACATCACTATGCACGCTCCAGATCTCTTTGGCACAACACTTGTGGCCCACTTTGGCTAAGAACGCAGCCATGTTAGACCATGAGCGCTACGTCGCTCTTGCGGAAATTCCGCACGCTGCTGCGCATCATTGCAGACTTTGCCACGTGGGTATGGCAAAGTAATCGTCGTAGGTCCATCACGCGCACGTGATGCAACGTCTTGTCTTAACGGAAAAGCAAGTCTCCCCAGGGCAACGATGCTAGCAATTTCATCCAGAAGAGGACTCTGGACGAGTCACGTCTTGAACCACTACTCCTTGTTGTTTAATTTGCCGTGTCCAGTTGGCCGACAATAATGCGATGGCCTCCAACGCCGGTTCCAATGAGATTTGGCATGATCCCAGCCTTCGTGGCGTATTTGACGTCGCAGCGCGTGAGCAGGGTGCGCCACCAGTGGTCTAGGCTTTCTGTATAACCGTTTGAGGTGGCTCGAGGTGACGAGCTGCATCTCTCCTGTCGTTCCTAATCCTCTCGACTTCACTGCTAACAATTACCACCATGTCTTTTGCGGGCCTAGAGCCTCCATCATCAGCGGGGCAGCCTAACACTGCTACATCCATACCCACGTGTTTCTTCCAGAGCCTGGAGTCTCGATACATCAACGATTCCATGGAACAGAGCACGGTCTCAATAACCAGCGTTAGAAGACTTCCAAGATCGCTATGGGATGTGCCGCTGTCTTGTACAATAGTCGGCCGCAGTCGCACGAGGATAGTTCGCGTCTTCGACCTCGGCGCGCGATCCCAAGGGCTGATGCGCCCGCTGTCGGGCGCGCTAAGAAATGGCGCATTGCAAGGTTACGTCACGTACGCGCATTCCATCACCAAGTCAGCCTCACACACAGCCTCTACTCACAACACCGGGCGTAGCCGCATCATGGCCGCGATGCTGCGGCTTATAGCAGGGGAACAATCACCACCTTTGCCGGATGCGGACGCGCGATTTAGAATATTCCTGGTCGATCTGCTGGGACAGCGCATTGCATTGCACCCTCAACACCAAAATTTTCATCATCGCAGGCCCGTGTCCAGCGCCATGCTCAAAAGGAACTACACTACGACGCGCTCGGTAAGCTTCTAGAAGGCCAGTAATCGAATCATATAACAGTTCGCTTATCTTTTCCATGCACGGTCGGCGAGTGTTTCCTTCCATGGGGCTTCTAGAAGATAGTTTCTCGGCCTGTTTGTCGGAACGATTAGCTGGCTCGAGGCACCACAGCGGTCAACGGCGGCACTTAGACCTGATTGGTTCATATCGCCCCCTCAAGTGGGCAGGATCAACCGACCTGCAGCCGCATCTCCACCTTTTGTTTCCAGCATCAGCCGCATCCATTCCCCTACGACATCGTTCTGTATGGACTCTATATCTCTGTGTTTCGTTCAGTCATCGTTTTCTCCCGAAATACATTCCAGTCCACCTTCACACAAAGACGCCACCAGTCTGGTGCATGATCCCGATCCATCCGTGTCATGTTGAGATGACGATTTCCCGTGTCTCGCAAAGGCTGTCTATCTAAACGGGCTAGTACCTTGGCCCCAGAATGGCCATGGCCCCACGGAAAGGAACGCGACGAGCGTGTGACCCTTGTTCTGTCAGTGAGTGTTAGGTGCATGTCAACGCTCGTGACACGACTGACATTACGTTTCCTTCGTCCAGGGAAAGTGCGATGTGATGGCAACCAGCCATGTTCAAGATGCGAAGCCGCTAGCTGGGACTGCACCTACTTGAAAACGCATGGAAAAAGCGGACCAAAAGGACCACGACGGACCACGGAAGCCGCAATCAGGAGACTGCAGGAACGCAGCAAGGGCACCCATGATGAGGGGTCAAGAAGCAACAGCGAGACGAGCTTTGACGCTGGAAGCCCAGTATCTACCGAGCTAACCTACCTTGACCCCATCTCTTTGATGAGCGATGCCGATGGTGAACCCAAAGCCTGGCCGGATATCTTGAGTCCAACCCTCTCCGCCACCCCTCACGAGCCTCAGAGGATATCGATTGCTTGCCTATCGCAATATTTGGATATCTATTCTGCACGCGGATACGGTATATGGCCGGTGGTCGATGCAGAGGCTCTGACGGCACGTCTTTTGACTCATCCCGATGATTTGGAAGCTTATGCATTAGCCACTGCGATATCTGCTGCTATAGTGAGCCAGTTCTCTATGGACGAATCGGGTAGTCCACTGGAGGGCCACTACCACGTCCCGAGTGGCACATTTGAAATGGAAGCAAAAAAGGCAAGGAACGAATGCGATCATCTGGAGAACGTCACTGTGTTCTCTTTGCTGAGCAGCTTCTTCCTACATGTCTACTCGGCAAACGTTGGGAGGATGAATGCTTCCACAGTGTTGCTTGGAGAGGCCATCTTCAAAGCGCACATCATAGGATTGCACAAGGCGAACCACTACGAACACATGACCGCGGAGCAAACGCAATATGCGTTGAGAGTATACTGGCTCCTCTTCATCACAGAGCGAGCACATTCTCTGCAACACGACGTGCCGACAACACTCAAGCGCGCCCCCAATCTGCCTCGACTGGAGGACCTGCACGATGGGTCGGTCACACCTGCCTTTGTACAGCTGTGCCGACTGTTCAACATTTTGGATGTCACCATAACCGCCGAACCAGCAGCTGCGCGCCATGCCCTTGCATTAGCTCAGCAACAGCTTAGCAGTGATGAGGACCCCCGCAGCCTCGAAAACGAGCTCCAGCGCGCAGACATCACAATGACGCAGCAATGGATGCGCATCTTCTTGTGGCAGCATGCCCTCAATGTAACGAATCTGAGCAGTCGCGCCAGCCAGGATGAGGAGTTCTCATTTCGCTTTCCCGCCAAAGTCGCTCAAAACGTCCTCAGCAATCTGAGTAGCCTCTCCCGCCAGAGCATTGAGGCGCATGGGCCCGGCATGGTATGGACTATCTCGCTAGAAAAGTAGAATGTCACTAACGTGTATACAGGAGTCGAAACTTTTCGATGTTGCCAACTCGCTTGCAGATGTCATGATGATTATGCCTTCTCTCAACCACGAATCTCACTTCGACGTTGGACCTAGAGATCTGATCCACTCGCTAGCGCAAGTCCTGGCCTCCTTTCGTGGTGGCAATCCTGCTGTCATTAGCATACTGCAAGAGAAGCTCACTATGCTTGGACTTTCCGCTGGGTCGCCGCAAAAGTTGCTTGAGCTCTCCTCGCCGGAAGAGGAACACGACGAGTGGCACGACCGCTCCATGTCTGCTCCCTCTACCTACCCGTCCTTAAGTCCCGACGTTTCAATGTCGCCCTCACTTCAATCGAGCATGAGTATGGACGGGACCTATTGATCTTCCTGGACTGCCGCAGAAGAGCTTTTGCAGTATCATCCACATACGCACAAAATGTCCGATTGCACAACGTGTTCAATCATGGCCACACAGGCAGTCGTGCCCTATCGATTCGGTTACCTAGCGTCCGCAAGACAGGCGCTTGTCAGCAAGCGCCCAAACCCCTCAACAAGACGTGAGCTAGCCATGGCATGCTGCTCATTATCGAAGATACCAACATGATTGATGCACCAGGCTTTGGCCAAGGCCTGGTAAACGCTCCTCTGTTGCTGCAGGAAAACCACAAAAGTCCAGTGAGATCACTCATTAGTCTCACCTAAATGAGTGCCTACGAGCCCTGGATCGGCTGGCGCACCGTGGAGACAAGAGCAACGTCCTGTTAAGAGATTATAAGGATCGCGGTAATGCCACCTCCGAAAGCCGAGTCGCGCGGACATATGGAAGGAAAGCACGGCAGATGATACGCTTCAACAGGCGTCAAAGCAGAAATTCAACGCTGAAGTGACGTGAAGACACGCTCCGATCAGAGTCTAAAAAAAGATCAGCGGCAGCGCATACAAATACGATGAACGTTATCAAGGCCAATGTTTTCTTGATATCGTGTTGCTTGGGTTATTCCTGCTCTCTATCTATTTATGAAGACAGCAAGCATTAGCATTAGCATCACGCCGTAAGCATGCCTTCAACCAGTACAGTACGCAAGCATTGGTCTGGGGCAGAAAAGATTTCTCGACACTCGATTCGAAAGTGACACGAAGTCAAAACCGCAGCATGCTAGTTCCATTTTGCAGCCGATCTTCCAATTATGTACATCAGATTCGCCAGCTACCTCCCTCATTCCATAGAGATTGGAAGGCCTGGATGACCTGGAGCAGCTGGGCTCTCGTTCATTTGCCCGAGACCATAGTTGATCGCCGCGGCGATATCCTGGTTGTTCTTCTCCAGGAACATGAAGTGCCCATTGCCCTTGATACTAATATCGGCAAGTTTGATCCACTGGTAGTTGGTGAGGCCCATCTGCCTGAAGTACTCGACGAAGCAGTGGTCGTACGTGATGTGCGGACTGGCCTCGCCCGTGATCATGATGTAGGGAACTTTGCTAAGTTGGGTGAGCTTGTGGACGGTGCCAGTCTGCAGAATGCAGGAGCGCTTGGCAGGGTCATCTGGGCCGACCTCAGTTGTCGCAATGGTCGAGCAGTTCGTTACCGGCGGATCGAATTGCAGCGGTGTGTATGTGAGGCCACAAGGCCGCGCCGCAGTACGACCGACCCCAGCAACAGTCGTGTTCCCGATCAGAGAAGTATGTGGGATGTTGCCAGGCTCGATGTTGATGTTGGCGCGCAGCAGATCAGGGCATGCGTCCGACCAGATAGCCGTGTATGTACAGCCAGCTGAGTGGCAGATTGTGTATGACTGGCCGATCATACTGAGAAGCTGACATCCAGATGTGCGCATAGTGTTTTCCACGTTCACGTTCGATGAAGAGATGGGAACGTTGGCGGCAGTGAAGGCATCAAAAGCTGGATCTCCACGAGATCCGTTTCCGGGCCATTGCGTATGTACGTTCGCCTGTGGGTACTGGTCGAAGTTCTCCGGAGCTGTAAAGCCCTGCTCATTGATTGTGTCTGTAGATCCAAGGCGTAAAGGGTACTTGGAGAGGAGCTGCTGGCCACTTCGGCCGTTGGCAGCGATGTCAACAATGTAGACCTGGTAGCCTTGATCAAGGTAGTAGGAAGCCCATCCCTTGCGGTTGTCTGGCGTATTCAGCCATTCTGCGCCTGAGTTAACACCTGCGGAGACAAAGACCATCGGGTAAGGCTTGTTGACTTTGCTGGCGGGAGTCAGCTTTTCGACATAAAGCTGGTCACTCCACATCTGCTGGCCCGGAATGCCGGAGTCGACGTAGCCGCCACCGATGTAGAAGAAGTCTCGTTGGTATGCGGATTCCTGGCTGCTACATTCTGGGCGTATGCCATTGACACCAGTGCAGTCTGTTGGTGGGTCATCTTGGGCCGAAGTCTGGAAGGGCAATGCGCCCAGCAGCAGGCCCGAGAGGATGCTACGTGGATACATGGTCAAGTAGAAACAAAGATGAATAGAATGTGTGAACCAATAGAAGCAAAAAAGCAGTGAGCAGGGATGATTCTTGGAGCGTTTGCGCGGTCAGGTGGGCAGCCTGCACCTGCTTTCAATTTGAAGAAGGCTCTCATTCCGGCAGGCCGCGGCATTGACCCCAGTCGCGCAGATGAGTGCAGACGAGATGTAGAATCGGTCTAAATTCCGTTATACGACTTCTTCGAGATGCTTTCCGTTCGCTTTTGCAGGCTCGGGAGAAAAGCGGAAATTAGTCACCATAAATGGCCTAGCGGAGCGGCTGCATCCTGCCTTCCCAATCACCAGCAGCGGGGAATCGCGACATTCTCTTATCGCTAGCGGTCCGCACTCCTCTGCAGTGTCTGGACAGCCCTACGAGCTCATTGTGTCTCAAAGAGGAAAGCAGCTGCACCAGGACACGGCGGCGTTCTTCAGCAGCTCATCGCAATACGAAGAATGCACCACTTTGACACCATGACATCAATCACTCGGAGACGGGTACATAGAAGCTCATATATTGAGAAAGCTATCGTGCGCTAGCGATATACCCAGACCCGGGCTTTTTCTAAGACCTAACGTCCATCAAGTTTCAGCCTTTGGCGTATACTCCAGTGTACTCAACCTTCATTCGCAATCTATGCCTGACCCGATCTCTGGTGTTCCTACTTCACCCTGCAAACCCGTTCATCAAATATTATATCTTTCTGTACGCTGACCATCTCCAGAGAAGTCACTTCCTCATACTCTACGGCAAATCCCGCCTGCCTCCGATGGCATTGCCGACCACACCTGTCCGGACGACCTTTGTGAGGCCGTATTCGACGTGGACAGAGATACTCTTGCTCAGTTCGTGGAACAACGCACCACTCCTCAGTCTTACTTACGGGAAGGATCTCGGGATGCATCAAGCCGATGCTTGCAAAATCGCGGACTTTAGGATTTGTTGTTTGAACTTTGATGGCGGTGAGGTACTTCTAGCTGCATGTCAGTATCAAGCGTACACATAAATTGAATATCAGTACCTTTGCTTTAATCCACTCATACAGCTTCTTCATCTGAAAGTACAGCGCTTCAGCTTCCAAGCGATTGTACAAGTCATAGTCGAAGCCGTTCATCACGCTGTAAAACAGCGGGAATACCTCAGGACGACGCA
Source organism: Alternaria infectoria (assembly GCF_024043175.1). Taxonomy (NCBI): domain Eukaryota; kingdom Fungi; phylum Ascomycota; class Dothideomycetes; order Pleosporales; family Pleosporaceae; genus Alternaria; species Alternaria infectoria. Next base: position 3,001,278 of record NW_026250690.1, read on the forward strand.
TATAGCGGAGGAGGTGCTCGAAAAGGTCAGGGTCGGCATCTAGAAAGTACGAGCCGTCTAATTCGGGCGTCCAAGAGTAGTAGACGGATAACTAGCGTTGGAAAAGGCCTGACTCTGCCTCCAGAGTGTTGCGCGCAACTTTGAACTCTCGGCCTCCTATGTTAAGGATAAGGTTCTTCGGATAACTTGTATTGGCACTCGGAGTCGCTATATCGGTGGAAGTCTGATCGTGATTCATTCTTGTGATCGTCTATTAGGGTAGGAGCTAGTGAAGCTGCCGTTATAAGCTGGCGGCTTAGATACGAAGGGTTTGCTTTCAAGGTCGATTAGTGTTTTACTGTTCATTGTCTACACTATGCTGACGAAATTTAGAGTCAGGAAGATTCGTTGTGACTAGAATACAAATGCCGAAACGAAGGCTGCTGCGGTACCTGTCAAGCCGAGAAGATGGCGTGACAGGTGAAGGCAAGATTTCCGGAGTCGCACGATCCAAGATCCTCATGATGAGTAGCTTATTCGCGCTTTACCACAGTCGCCTTCCATAATAGTCATAAGCTTCAGCAGGTGCCTTACACAAATCCAGATGCTGCTGCAGCCTTTGCTCGACTACCCGCCGCTCGTTCTTTTCCCGCGACAAGGCCTGCTGAAGCTCTTCATGAGCTCTCCTCCCATGCTTGAGACGATCTTCCAAAGTCTTCTTCTCGTTCTTTGTATGGTCGACCGATTTCCTTAGCTCCCGAGCAAGCTCGACCTGCCTAGCGTACTCCTCCTTCCACTTGCGGCTTTCCTCTTTGAGCATGTCGATCTTTTCAGCTTGTCTTTCGAGGGTGTCCTTTTCGGCTCGCACCTCCGACTTGCGAGTGAGCACTTCGATCTTCTGAGCTTGCTCTCTGATGGTACGCTTGAGTTGTATCATAGAGGCAGTGTCGTTTCGGAGGGACGTAAGTTCGTTGGTGAGTTGCGACATCTCTGCCGCTTCTTCTTGGTGACGTTGTTGCATTTTTGCTGTAGCCGTTGCAAAGCCTTCGATCTTACGCTTCTTGGGAGGAGCTAGTTATTGGTCAGTCAACTATCAAAAACGGAGGAACTGAGTGTGCAGGAGAGTTTTCTTCCGCTGTTAAATTTGTGTGGCCTCTAGCCTACAGGATGCTTACGCTGCTTATCAATGGGTGGTGTTCTCTCCAGGCCTGACCATAACTCTTGATTGGTCTTCCGGAGTGAGCGACATGGCCGATTCATTTTGGCGGATTGGTTAGTCTTGTCGCAACGTGGATGAAGAAGGTAGTCGCTGTAGTCTGGCTAATGGAAATTGGCCTGGAACGTGCGACACGCTAGATAGACGAGGTGAAGGTGAGTGTGCGCGACCCCCGATTAGATTGCCCACACGCCATTTGGATGTACAACAAACGAATGATGAAAGTCTTAAGCAGAACTAAACTTGACCCTGAACATACAGCTTTCGCCCCCGCTCGATGAGCTCTTCCAAACGAGCCTCACCAATCTCCCCGCCATCTTGGGCACCTTGTTCAGCGCCACTATACCTCCACCCATACTGCGTCTTGACCCACGCCACATCCCACGAACTCGGCCTGGACCACATAGGAATCATCTCATATCCGAGATCATGATTCGTACTGTCCCTGTAACGCGCTACTGGGCACTCCGCCTGGTTGCCATTCAGACAATTCTCATTACCCATGATGTAGCTGTGGTAGTGCATGATGCTATTCGCATCGTACGGTGAATCGGGGTTCAGTGTCCAGCCATCCTCGGATTTCCCGTACAGAACAGTATCGGTGTAGGAGCGGCCGCTGAAGTTGTATCTATCAGCAATTGTGACGTCGTTGCACAGCTCGTCGGTCGTCGTGCTTGGGTCGGATTCACGCGCGCGTGCGAGGGCGGTGCGGTAGTCGGTGAGCTTTGTGCAGTCGTAATGGATGTACCTATCACGGTCTGAGCGTTGCTGCTCGTGCATCATTCCTTTTGTTTGTCAATCTTGTAACATCCGAGATCGCGGGAAATGTCCAACGTACCCATGACATGTCCAAGTTCGTGTGCTACAGTTGTGACGCTGGCCTCTACGTCTATCCACATGTTCAGATCCCAAGGCTTTCCCGGCGTATCACCCATGCCCACAGTGGATGCGGCCGCGGCTTTGCCCACGCCATCGTCCTTCCAGATGGCGACTGTCTTGTATGGTACAGCCATATTCCATTTGCTCTCAGCTGGACTGTTGACATCTATGCAGTACCTTGGGTTCTGTGAGAAGTCAACATACTCCGAGAAGATGATCTTGTGGTTTGTACCCGGCGACGGTCCGCCGCCGAGAGCTGTCATCCAAACTCTGATAGCTGCTTCTAGTTTCTCAACATTTGCTTTGCGATGTTCTTCTGTCGGAAAGCAGTACGGTATCAACGTAATGCCCTTGATGTAGAGCTCCGTCCACTTCTTGGGGCCTCCACTGCCTTCGTGACCCCAGAGAGATGTAGCGCCAGATTGCATCCCATCATAGGTTGGAGTTTCGGTGTCGTTAGACGGAGGTAGGATAGCGCATGGACCTGAGAAGATAGGGGATATTGGGGGAATAGACGCCGCTATCGCCTGAATGGCAGCCGCCGCAAAGACCGGGAGGTATCTCATGATGATACTAGAAACAGTTGATAAGAGCAAAGGAATGTTGGGAATAGGGAGTGTAAGGGAGTATTTAAGATAAGTGCAGATGCCATAATGTACTCGTGATCACAAGGGGCAATCCGACTGCAACGCGCATCGGCCAATTACGCATTTGAGTCACAAGGCTCATTCTGGTGAAAGAGCATTGCTACTCGAAAACACTCGCCGGACGCTCAAGCCTCGAATGCACGGCCTTTGTGGCGCCCCGGATTTTTTCGGACTATTTGAGCAACTGCATCAAATAGCAGCACTGGCAACATCTCTGGCAGCCTTCTCTTCCTCTACCAGCTTCGCCCGTTGACGATCCAACATCCTTAGAACCTTGGGATCTTCGCCAGTCACCTTACCTCGCTCGATGTATGGATTTCGATCAAAGTCTTCATCTGAGGCTTCCTCATTCTCATCTTGTATGCCCGCATTCTCGACTGAGTCGATATGGGGTCCTTGGTATGGGTAATTGGTGCGGACCCAGCGGACGTCGCCTGGACTCGGCTTTTCAGCATCTTCGATGTACGCTATTCCTTGCGATTTATCTCCAGGCACCTTCCACCTCCTCAATGGGCATTCTTCCGGGTGGTCTCCCTCGGCGCACTTTTCGTTGGCATGCTGGAAGCTGCTATACGACATAATAGAGTCCACGTCGTACTCGGTATCAGCTTTCATCCACCAGTACTGGGCAGGGCTACCATAAGCCACGGACATGGTATAGTGGACAGCGGGGAACTGAAACTTCTTGGAGTAGTCTGCGAACAGACATAGCTGGTGGTCCTTGAATTGCGGGAGAGCCTTTCGGGCCCGAGCGAGCGCGTCCGAGTAGCCTTTCAACTTTTTGCAATCGAACTCAACGTGTTTGTCGCGGTCTGTGCGCTGGTGTTCGTGACCCATGCCTTGAACTGTCAGTAATGATCATGATATTTGTTTGTTTGAGACATACCGAGCACGTGACCAATCTCGTGCGCGACGACCAGGGCAGCCGTCTCTGGGCCGATTGACAAGCGGAGTTTCCAGGGTTTGCCTCTATCAGCCGCGCTGCCAGCCCCCATAGTCGCCCAAGCTCCGTTGGTCATCTTCTCTGACAGACTGATCACCAACGTTGTAGTCGGCAACGAAGGGTTCCACTGTTGTTTGTTTTCGGGGTTCGGATCATAGCACAAGTGATGCTTGGACGCCTTGTAGTCATACCATTCGTTGAATTGAAGATCATGCCCGTTGTCTCTACCACGCTCTCCGCCTAGAGCAGCTTTCCAGAGGGCTACAGCTGCTTCGACGCGCTCAAGTAGCCTGGCACGGTCCGTCTCAGAATAGAAGCAGTAAGCAACCAATGATCTACCTGGGGAAACGATGTCGGTCCATTTCTGTGGACCGCCCCAATTGATATAGTTGAACAGTGAAGCACCGCCATACTGGGTTAAATCCTGACCGTTTGTGGTATCTGCGGTATCCGTGATATCCGTAGCATGAGCGGCCAGTTGAGCTTCGACTTGCTCATCAGTAATGGGTGGAATGATGCAAGATTGATCTGGCAGGCTCGAAAACTGGTCCAGCTTGGGGACTACCGCAGCGAGCGCGCCGCAAACCAGGAAGGAGACCACGGGAATACTGCAGAGCATGGCTGTGATTGTCGGGGTGCTGCTTTCAGTGAGTCCGAGTTCCAGAAGTATCAGATAAGAGAAGAGGATACCAGAGATTCGCAGCTTATAATGATGGAAGGTATGACCGGCTAGCTCGGCTTGGCGCAACAACGGGGCTTGGGGTCGCCGTCGATGCAGCAACTGTGGAAGTGAATGCTAGCCCGTAGTCGCGATATTGGCATCACTGCTACACGACCGAATGCATCTTACCACTCGCAAGGTTCGTTGGCCTCCAGTTCCGACAGATGCGGAGCGTATGGCGGCGGACTTTCGGGGGTCCTAGTGAAGGTGAGACCGCTGCCTTGCGATCCCGAGCCAGATGTTATAATCTTGCCGCCTGAATAGATCTGCATTCACTGAGACGCAAAAAAGGAACAGCGCTAGCGATATTGTGGCCTGCCACTCAACAACAACAGCCCAAACCTTCCCCACAAATCAAAGCCGCAATCGTTGCGCCCACGACTCAGCCAAGATGGCGCACTCTCCTACCAATTCAGGACTCAAGAACATGCGCGACTTCTTCACGCGCAGCGAAAAGGAAAAGATCCCTCCTGAGCTCAAACACGCACTGTCGCTACTGCAATTACCCAACTTGGACAGTCTCGAAGAGCGCTTCCTCGCGACCGCTGCGTTCCTAGAGCCATGGGCTGTGTTCCGCGATTCGATATTCTTGCGTCAACCGGAGGCGGTACCACGTGCAACGGCGATAGCCAGAGAGGAGGGAGAGGACGGTGTGTCTCGCACAGACCTGTTGTGGTTTTATACACGATTCGACGAAGGTGTACACCGTTATGACCCACGCGCCGACAAGCACAGCGCGGAGTACACATCGGACTCCAGCGTGCATGGAGTAATCGACAAGAGTGATTGGACTGTGGAGGCGTACGAGAAACACCTCTTCGCCTGGTTGCTGCAGGTATTCAAGGTCGGCAAGTCGCGCAATCCGTGGAACATTGACTACTTCGAGCTCCGCAACATCTGCACAGCCTGGGAAATAGTCTTTGTGCCGATCGTCAATGCTGTTCGCGCTTCCTACAGTGTCAAAGGCCGACGACACTACGGTCGCCTCGCGCTTTACATCGAAGAGCGGTGCCCATCTGGTCTCGCTTTTCCCAAGGACAACGTCTTGGTACCTGGAGGAAGCCTGATGTCGCCCACGCCGTACCGCATAATCTCCTTGCCGAAGAAGGCCGTCAGTGATGAAGGCGCAACATTCCACAAACGTGTTGGTGGTGCTGGAGTGTTCACGCGAAAGCAGTACGACGAGGCCGAGAAGGAGCTTCGCGATGTGTACCCTCAGTATGGCGGTTTGGTTGAACGGCCCAAGTTCAAACATAAGATGGAGGAGTGGTTGAATGAACAGCGAGCCCGAGCAGAACGCAGGAAGGCCGCAGAGAAGACGGGCGAAGCGAGGGCCTTCCAGCCCCAGGTGATAAAGCGTGACGGTAGCCGAAGCTCAGGAAAGAGCAGCTCTCCCGATAAGGACCGCAGCAGACAAGACCAGGATGGCAGCGAGAGCCCAATCAGACGGTACTCAGATAGCATCCGCCGCTCGCTGTCTCGAGGCATATCCAGAATGGCGTCGAAGGAGGAGCCGAAGAGTCCGCTGCATGGTGTAACACGACAGATCCATCTACCTGATGAAACACCAGCTTATCGCCCTTCCGAGCCCTCGTCAACCGAGAGGCATGTGAGTGGCGCCTCAACAGATACCACTATCATCACACCATGGCCCCGTCCTGATACAGTGCGCAAGCCATCTGACCAGAGTGTCTACACGTCAACCCATAACTCAGACACTCTCATCCTTCCCGATAGCCATCAGCGCATGCAAATGTGCGACGACACGGACGAATCGATATATTCGCCCATGGGCCAGTTGAGTGCTATACCACAGCCACTGCACCACAAGTACCAGCCTGAGATGCGGGTCGCGCCAACGATCGAGAAGGGAAGAGCACACCCGGATGCACGGGTTCCAAGCTACGAGGGCAGTGGTTGGGACGACGAGATCTCGTTGACAAAGCTCAAAACTGTACGCGAGGACACTGCGAGAGATCTGCAACGCGTTCAGCCCTCAAAGCCAGTCACGAGGCTTCCTGTGCCTATTAAGCCAACTGCATATACCGGCGATCTGCGTATCGCGTCAAACGACATCCATCGCAAGGCGACACCAAACCCTCTTGCGTGGCCGGGTACTTCTCCGCCCAGAGCAGTACCATGGCCCGGAATGGAGCATACCGTTCCGTCCGTGTCATCCAGAAGCCCCGAGCGATGGAACAGTACACGTGGGCTTGCCAACAGCGCTCGTCCTCAACGGCTATTGCGCGATGAGTCTGATCGCAGCGTTACGCGCATCGTTTCGAAAGAAAATATTCGCTCCGTGCTCAAGGGTAACTCTCGTGATAGCTCAGCAGAAGATCTAACTCTGCCGCCTCCCGTACCGATGCTCCCAGGGCAGAATAGAACGATGAGTCCTGCTGGCGCTAGGTTGCAGACGTACAACACAAATCTATTCCCGCGTCGAGAAGAACGCAAAGGAACTCCAGTCGGTGGGTGGGTTGGTGCGGACAAGAGCAGAGGTGCACATGGCGGTCCTTTTGAGCTAGATATGCTTGATGGGGCGAATTCTGGCCAGGGTGTTCAGAGCAGGACTGCAGGAGGCGATACACGATACCATGAGGGATACCATGGCAGGCATGAGCCTGACGACCGTCGGAGTCTCGAGAAATGGATCTGAGGTTGCGTTGCGACTAAAAAGCCGTGCGATAGGAACATTTGGCTTGCTCCAGCTGTCGCCCCGGTCAGCCTTTCGCATCATTGAACAGGGTTGCACTGCCGCCCTCACGTCGAGACACAGGCCACATTTTCGGTCAAGGGTTGCTTCCCGGTGGTGGACGATGCTGGGCTTGGCAGACACGCGTAAGGGTGCTGAGCATGGACAATAGAAAATAGAAGAAGGAAAATACAACGTGAAAAGCGAACACTCAGGGTGTATTTTGATATGGTGACCTGACTCTCGGCCTGAGAAGAGTGACAAGCGGAGGTTTGACGACGTGAAGTGCTGCCCGCCCCCTGTGACGCGAGAATGCCACGCTAGCACGCACCAGCCTTTCCAAGGTTAGCGGCAGCAACACGTCACCGACAGCTGTGGCAGCATCATGGGCAGTCTTTGGACATGTCGCGAGACAGTGGCCAGTATAGAACAAATTTGCAATCCATGCTTGCGTGTGGATATCATTCACGATCGTCCTCGATCTCAGCTTTATGTTGTGATCGCTTTCCCCGCATCTACCACCGCGGCATTGCACTCTGCTATCTTGCTTCGTGATACATGATCCTCTTAGTCCAACAATGCGCGAGCTCGCAGCATAGGCGATGACCATCCGACTTGACCGGCGCAACACCAATGTGCGTCAAGACGTAGTGGTTATGCCCGGAAACGAGTGGGCTGGTCGTGAACTGTATTTTCCGCCTCCAGCGCAACCTCCATCTGCACCATCTCTTTCCTGCCGACGAAACGGCTGCATACTGAATATGAGCTGGACTAGGGTTAATGGCGATGGCATGTCTTTGGCCTACCATGAGAGCGCAATAACCGGGCTGAAGTGCGCGGGCCAAGGGTGGGCTGCCTGCAAGCCGGCCTCGGATCTTGGGGGCGCCGCTCGCTACCTCACCCAACTTTCACGACGTGCCACATCAATACTTTGTTTTAGCATCCGCATGCTGCATCGAGCAGTCATCAACCAGCGACTTTGAGCACGACTGGGGCTCTCTCTCTCTCTCAGACATGTCGTCCTTGTTTGTTGAATTACCAGCCGAACTGGCTCAGCACATCACGGCGCTCCTTCCACATGTTGATCTCCTCAACTTGAGCCTGACATGTAAAGAACTTCAGAAGCACGCGGAATCGTCACTCTACCGAGAATACATACAGCCTCACGGGAAATCGCTTTCCATGTTCATCGACCGCATCCTTGCAAGGCCCGATATTGCGGAAAAATATGTCAGGAAGATGAAGCTGGGTTTCTGGGACTCTAAGTTCGCCGGACCCCGTCCAGAGATCATATCCGAAGAATTGTACGACGCGTATACGAAAGCTGCAAAGGCCGCAAATGTCATCGACATCATCGTCCCATATGAAGCCGCGGAAGTTACCTCAAAGGGAGCTTTGGTTTCAAATTGGCGTGAGCGAGATTGGTACACAGAGCTTCTCATGAAGAAAAGCCAGGGTGCTGGGTGGCCTCCTTATGATCTCATGTTCTGCCAGGTTCTGCGTGCTGGGCATGAAGATGCACTGGTCGCACTCGTTCTGGCCCTTCTCCCAAATCTTCGAGTACTTGAGCTGCACACCGTTCTCATGAACCCAGACCAAATCATACTACCTTGGCGTTTGCCTAAGCATGGATTCAAAAAGCTAGTCAGGCTTACCGCCGCCAATGATAGGGCTATACCATGGTCTGCGTCCTTTTTAAACCAGATAATGGACAACACTTCGCTCCAAACCCTAGAGTTGGCCAGAGGGAGCTGTTGGTATCAAGCTGGAGGAGACCTCCTCGAATCGCCGCCAATTGCTCTACCTCTTGGTCTCGGGGCGCTCACTGCTCTTCATCTTCCGAATTGCGCTTTCACGTGCGTGGAGATGCAAAAGCTCCTCTCAGCGTCCCCTCGTTTAAAGCGGCTATACTTTTCATACGGATTAGCTATGGGCCCTTACAACTTCACAGCAGGCGAGCTTATCACCATGCTTGACTCATTCAAAAACACCCTAGAAGACTTGTATCTGGACATCGTACCCAGTTGGATGACTCCGCAAGAAGAAGATAGTGACTCCAGCCATCTAATCGAATCGCTAAGACACTTCACTGCCTTGAGGCGACTGGATACAAATGTGGACGTGTGGAGGATGTTGGACGTTGGGGCCATCTTGCACAAGTATCAGCCCGGTATGAACATGAACTACGAGTGCAAGATATTGGAGCAAGATCGTTGGTGCTGGCGGCTACCTCCAGTTCTGGAGTTTTTGTCACTCCATCCCACCCATCGCGAAACGACGCCTGATAGCCATCAACTTCGCGATTTGGTATCATCTCAAAGGCAGGCCCTACCTGAGCTGAAAGCTTTGGTCATCGCCATTCACGACGAAGGTTTCAGGGACCTAATGAAGATGGAGTTTTACTCGTACATGGAGGACTACCAAGCAACTATGGAAAATGAGACAGACATGGGAGCCCCATCTGGTACCGACGACGAGTCGTACATGGACAGTGAGTCTGATACGGACGATCGATCGAGCATGGACAATCAGTCGTCTGATTCGGTCGACCAACCGGGCGTTGGTAATCAGTTTGGTTCGGATGATCAACCGGGCATGGTCGCTCAGTCTAATTCAAACGATCAATCGAACATGAGCGACTGGTCGAGTGTGAACGGTCTCGATGAAGATGACCGGATTAACATCAAAGTTGGGAGTGCTGCAGAGGCATCTGGGCCCATCAAAACCACATTTCATGGCTGGCGTCCAAGCAGTGAAATGCCTCGTATACATTGGGAGGGACACGCATATGTACTGAAGCCAGGCGAGAGACCCTGTTCTGAAGCAGACAACTCACAACCAAGAATCGATCGGTGGTTGCGTGAGTTGACAGGGGTCAGCACTTACCTAGCATCAGAAGGCGATCCAGACTTGGTTTACTCATCATCTAGTGAAGAAGACTTTGGACACGGGTACATGTTGGATGCCGAGTGGGAAGATCTTGTAGAGACTCTGTAAGGCATAATCAGATATCGCATGACGATCGGTGTTCCGCTACAAATGATGCGCTTGTTGCGAAATGTGCGGAATTCCGTGCACACGACATATGTTGTAACTATACATGTCCTCGTTGCGAAACTAATCCAATCGCATGCATCAACATGATGGCAGACATGACAAATGCGACGCTATTTGTAGGATAAAATCACCAAGACTCAGCTGTCGCAGCCCGGTTCAGAAGTTGTGGAAACGCTATACCTAGTTGGGTTACGGTGGAATGAACTACCGTCATCGATTTACCGCAATCAGCCTATCCAGCGTCGCTCACTCAGTTTGGCGTCTCACAATCGTCTTGCCGACATTTTTTCATCTGGATATTGCGTTTGATGCGGATGCGCCTCCTGTCAGACTAAATTAGGTGGACGGGACGGGGCGTTCTCATCTTGCGGATCAACAACCGCCGTCACCGCTGGTTCTCTGCCAGCTGCTATCTCATCGCGCAGTATCAACATGGGTAGTCTACTTTCCTCGAAGGTCGCGGATGACTGGAAGAGCGATGCGCGATGCGCCATGGAGGATTCAAGATTCTGCGTTATATGTGGTGGTCCTTTCGATGTCGAAGGCGATGTTTACAATATTGACCCAAAAGACATGCGGTTCCAGGTAAACTATCTGTTCTCAAACAAGCGTTACAGACTGCTGACATTTCGCGCATTCTAGTGGTTATACAGCCTTCGTCTTCTTGGTAGCATCGAAGATGTAGCTGAACATACGGTAGCTAGCGAAGGATCGACGTAAGAAGCGGCTCTCATCTATCTTCACGCGCTAAAGTCCGGACAAGGCCGACCAACGTATCTGAGATACCAGGCATCTTCCTCTCCGAGATTGCGTCCTTCAACATGGCTGGATCGGGCTACTTTCGAATTGTTGGCGACGCTGGCCAAGATGATATCTGGCTCGACGCTTTGTGTTATGCACCGGATTACCGAACCTTGTTTCCGTTACATGAATCGTGTATTGCGATCAGTTGTCGAGCCATCGACCACTTCGACTCCAGAAGGAAGGATACTGTGCCGACATCTGCTCTTAAACTGCTGTATCGACTGTTGAGTGCGCGTTTCATTCGACGAAAATGCCGTATAGACGAGCCACTCGAGACATCAAACGACATTTTCGATCTTTGTTCTTCTTCATGCGATTATGGACCTAGGAGCGCATTGGCTCTGAGCAGGCTAGAATGGTGGGGCGCAAAGTATGATGTAGGTAACCACAATATGTTCTTCAAGCTCGTCATTAATGATTCACAGAAGTTCTACACCGATCCCATCGAAGTGGGAGATATCGCCTCGTTCGTACATAAAGTATTGCAGACTTCGCCGCGTCGTAGAGACGAATCCAAGTGTACGCCAAAAGCAACGCGCGAACCCCAAAGATTGGAGCGCCTGCCGACGGAATTATTGGATGTGGTGTGCAGCTACCTTCCAATACAGTCTGTCATAGCACTACATTGTACCTCAAAGATGCTGGCTCTGCAGATACCACTCGATTCCGCTTTCTGGCGAGACAGCCTCCGGGACGGAAGTCTACATCCGCATGTTTGGGATCTGGACACCAAGTGGATCGAGCAGCATCTTACTACTCCACATGCAGCACTTCTGGACCCTACTGCTTGCTGGGACTGGAAGTTTGCCGCGAAGCTTCTTGCGAAGAAACGCTTTCGGGTCAGTGGATGTGACGAGCGTCTACTTGACGTGCCTGACGGACTTTGGAACAGGTGTAGGATATGGGCTACTATAGAGGAAGCCTTAGGAGAGCAAGAAAGAGAAAGGTCGGAGAACTAGCGGACTAGGTTCAAAGGCGTAGTCATAAGACTGTCTGAAACCCAAGCAATCGCGACATCAAGCGGCTCCTGACCGTCAATCAGTCCAAGGAAACGACGCCTGCTCATGGAGAAAGGTTTGCATAGATGTGCACCTTCTGCGACTTCTTGCAACACGGCCACCGACCATCGCAACCAACGCTCAAGAAATTTGACGGCCTTTGCGTTCAGGGCCGTGCTAGCGAGGCGACAAATTTAGGCCAGCTTTCGGCAAACTGCCCGTAGAAGTCGCAAGACGCACTGGTCACAAACAAGTACGCGGCCCGTTCACGCAGCGCTCTTGTCAACGGTTCGACATCTTTTTGCGGAACTGAATGTATCATATACGCAGTACGAGACCGTTCGTACGGCGAAGTAGCAAGCCACTCTTGGTACTCTTCGGTCACGAACTCCTTGTAGGCTGTTTCCACGACTACTGTGACCTCTGGTCCCGGAGTCGCAAGCTCAGTACTGACTGCTGTGCCAGGATTATGAATGATCTTGGCCTAGTCAGCTGGGGTAACTCTCATCCGTCCAGCATGGATAAATGAAGACTTGCCATTCTCTCCTCCGCGACGCCAGCAAGGACATGCGCTCTGCGATCAACGGTGTCGAGGTAGCTCTTGACTTCCTCCGAGTACAAATTCACTGTTTCATCAAGGAAGATGCCGTCCACTCTATACCCACTGTTCTCTCGACCTCTTCTATCATATGATTCGATATCATCAAGGATGTCTTGAACAGGCCGTTTGCAATAGGTTGTACGCACGTAGCCCAGGGTGGTGACGTTCGGCAATGCATTTAGCCGCGGTATCTCCCGGAGATAGTCCTCATTCGGCCACCACGGTGCAGCACCCGGTCCGCTGTTTGGATTGACGATTACCAGAAACTGAACATCCGGCGCCGCGGCGATGCTGAGAGACGTCAGTGAGACTTCGTGTTAGCGGTGAAGGAAACACTACGCTGTATAGAGAGGATCCCATGCACCCGGATGGGGGTATATGTAAAGCGGAAGAAGTATCTTTGAACGGAGATCTGGCGACATTGTATCGTGGAAGGGTAGATGTGTGAAGAGGAAGAGGTGGCATCCCGAATCTTAATGCAGCGCTGACTAATCACAAATAGCAACCCGCAATGCACTACCTCTCTTACAAAACATGTGTCTGTTTACTTACTGCGACAACAATGCGCGCCACTCAGTTCCGCTGGTGGACGATTCTTTAACGTGCATCACGATTTCAGACCAAACCTTGGACAACAACGCACATTGGACGTCGGAAGCTGCCTATGGGAAGATCTTCTTTTCGCATGCCGTATTGGGGGACCTCACCAGCTCCCGACGTCGGCATCCGACTAAGAGGGCCGTCTCACACAAGCACCATACAAGAAAAGAAAAACTAAATAGGTCTAGGGCCTATGTTAACGTTAGCTTACTTATTTCGTATGTTTCTATATTAATGTAGGCTGCAGATCGCTTCCGCCGAAACCTTCGGCGGAAGCATGTGCCAAGCGTTCGCCCTCCATTCGTCCTCCGACGAACATCTACTCAGCCAAAGAAATCGGAGCTTTGCTCGAAGAACCGAGTCATGTATTCGTCCGTACATCAGTATATGTGTGGCACTTCTTCCACTCTCCTTTACCGCTGCAAATTGTCCCCTTAACACTCCCGCCAACATCGTCCTTAGTTTCGACTCCAGATGCACACGATGAACGAACACAACTTCCACACCTCGATCGCATTCGATGCAACAGCGCAATCGGCTGGTGGCGTCGTGAAACCAGAAAACATCGCTGAGGAGAAGACGCAGCAGCAGAACAACCAAGGCATCGAAGAAGATGTCAAATCTGAACAAGACGAGAAGCCCGATGATATCAAAGAAGAATATCCGAGTGGCATACTGCTGGTACCCATACTGATTGCCATACTCTGCGCAGTCTTTCTTACAGCCCTGGACATGACAATTCTTGGAACAGCCATTCCTAAGATCACAGACGAATTTGGAGGCCTCAACATGGTTTCATGGGTGAGCTTTTACACTCTCGCTCTGGCTACTCGAGTGCTTGAATACTAACATGTCTTAGTATGGTTCCGCGTATTTCATGACGTTCGGCGGTTTCCAGTCCATGTCTGGCAAGTTCTACCGCTACTTCCCACTCAAGTGGTCCTTCCTAGGTGCCATCTTCGTCTTTGAAATGGGAAGCTTGATCTGCGCCGTCGCTCCAAATTCTATAACTTTCGTCGTTGGCCGCGCAATCGCTGGTGTCGGCTCCGCCGGCGTAGTAACTGGGGCGTTCACTATGGCGGCGTTCGCGGCAGAGCCTAAACGGCGACCAGCTCTAATGGGGATTGTTGGTGCTGTATATGGCCTTTCTAGCGTCGTCGGTCCGCTTTTGGGAGGAGTCTTCGCAGACACAGTGAGCTGGCGATGGTGGTAGGTTCATGTTTTCTCATGACTGTTCCGCTCACATGCTCATTATGGCACAGCTTCTACATCAACCTTCCTATCGGCGGCGCCTCTGCAGCACTGATTCTGTTCACTTACAAGACTCCACCACAAGCTGTTATCACCCAAGCGACTTGGAAGGAAAAGTTCTTGCAGATGGATCCTCTCGGCATTGCTCTCGTCATGGGCGGCATCGTTACGTACATCTTAGCATTCGAAAATGGCGGCCAGAAGCGACCTTGGAACAGCAGCTACGTCATCGGCCTCTTGGTAGGCTTCGTCGTTATTGCGATGACCTTCATCACATGGGAGATTTTCAACGGCGAGCGTTCGATGCTTCCACCCCGGCTTCTGCGCGAGCGAACACTATGGCAGCCATCTGCCTTCATCTTCTTCTTCTCATCATCATATCTCGTCTTGCTGTACTACCTACCCCTCTATTTTCAGAGCGTCGACAACCGCAGCGCAATCAATTCGGGTGTGTTGAACCTTCCACTGGTCCTCGCAATGGTGTTGGGTAGCATCGTCAGTGGCGGCGTTGTCTCAAAGACAGGTTATGCTGCACCTTTCATGATTGGCGGTGCCTTTCTAGCGACTATCGCTACCGGTCTAATGTATACGTTCGACATTGGTACTGGGCTGGGCAAATGGATTGGCTATCAGGCCTTTTACGGTATTGCAGTCGGGTTAGGCTTCCAGATGGCCATCAATACTGGTCAGGCCAATGCAAAGGCAGAGGACATGTCCTCAGCGACGGCAACGATCTTCTGTATGCATACCAGCTCTTTTCACGTGGAATCAACTAACACATCGCAGTTTTTCAAACCATCGGCGGTGCATTCTCGTTGACTGCGGCTCAGTCTGGATTTGTCAATCGCATGATCAACACGCTTGCGAGCACAGCACCGAACGTGAACCCGCTGGCAGTAGTTGGATCTGGTGCGACCCAACTTCGAGACAACTTCGCTGCGGAAGATATAGCAGGCATAGTGGTCGCATACATGGCGGGCATCAAGGTCGCGCTCGCTATTGCGACCGCTTTGGCTGGCGCAGCTGCCGTGGCTGCCGCATTGGTACCTTTCAAGAAGCTAAACATGGAAAAGGTGCAGGCTGGAGCTGCGTAGATCACATGCGCTCTATCTTGGTAGTGCTACACGACAGCTTGCCCGCACTTGCGACCAATGCGACGCTATTGCTAGAGTTGTGCTTGAGATACGTAGATTGTACCTAGAGGGAAGTTTCATTTTTGGCGACACTCGGACACCTGGGCATGCATCGGCTTGACACGCTTGAGGCATGTGTGTTATCTAATCTTGTAATGGCAGAAGGAACCATAGAATTGTAATCCAAACGCGGCCGCTTTCTGGTAGAACCAAAGAGAGTCCGTTGCGCATCGACTCCATGATGTGGTGGCTGGCTGGTGGCCTTGCTGATGCCTGAAGGATGTGTTCGGCGGAGAACCTTCCGCCGAGGTCTCGGTGATTGCCCTCACTCTTCCCCTTTCGCCCCTAAGTTACTAACTTCTCCCTGTGTCACCATCATCGCATCTGTTTATGATACGATGCCAGCAACAAGTTCACTAGATCCAAGCGTGCCACACGTTTGGTCGCTTTGCTCGAGAGGAGGCACCGTGCCCTCAACTCAGGCTACTGTCACCAGCCATGGAACGCTCACCGGGATCATCCGTCAATGACGCCGACACCATCAACTTCGAGCCTCACAGCAAGCGACGCAAACTTCGGAAAGGAACAACAAGCTGCTGGCATTGCAAGAAGCGAAAGGTCAAATGCACATTCGATGCGACGTCTGACACCATATGTGTAGCATGTCGCCGTCGGAAGGTGCCATGCGTTCTCCAAAATGAGCCGGAAGAGGAATTCCTGGGACGCAACGACAGCAGTCTAGAAGCATCACTGCTGCGTCCTAGTGGAGGCTCAAACAATATCGCCAATCCTCCTGATATTCCATATGAGCAGCTTCTCCAACGCTTGCAAAGGGCAGAAGCATTGCTTGCGCGATCGGAAAATCCAGGAGACGACGCAACAATCAGCCATGTGCAGCTTCCGACACCTAGCTCAGCCGCGCTGACACCGGAACAACCTCTTCTACAAACGGAAGACGGCGAGAGCATATCATCCGCCCTACGTCGAGCGTATCCACCGCAACAAGATCTGGAGCTCTTGTGCAAGACCGATCGCAACGCAACCTTGTACAGCTACCAATGTCTCACGACATCCATCGACCCCTCACAAAACGAATCATTGCACATTGCCGACGATCTGGCTACAATTCCTGACAGTTCGCGTACACCTCCGGTTCTGATCGCTAGGCATATGCTCATCCTCGCCCTTATGCTACAGTACTTTCGGTGTAACAAGGGCGATTGCATCTCGGGGGATCCAGGCGTCCTCGCCACTCGCTTGGTGGAAACAGTTGTTCGTTTGGTCGTCACCAAAGACCATCTGATAGGCTGTATCGAAGGACTAGAATGTATCGTTTACGAAGCCACCTTCCAATCCAACGCCGGCAACCTTCGGCGAGCTTGGATCGCTTTCAGAAGAGCCATGGTGTTTGCGCAGCTGATGAGACTGGATACATCTAACCCTCCGCCTGTCAAGTATCTGGAGAGCAAGCACAGGGTGGACCCTAAATTCCTTTGGTTCCGGATTGTTCATATGGACAGCTATCTTAGCCTGATGCTTGGTCTACCTCATGGGGGCCAAAAGATGAGCGTGGAGAACTCCATTCCTGGGACCAGTATAAGCTGTCGAATAGACCGAGCACATACACTCGTTGCATGTGGCATCGTTGACCGCAACCGAGGAGACCCACACCATAATATCGAAGCTACCCGTAAAATAGACCGCGACCTCCAGAACGTCGCGGCATCAGTTCCAGACAAGTACTGGCTCGCGCCCAGTTTCACTGGTCTCCAACCAAATGCAAGAGAGACTTTTGAGGAACTAATGCGACTTCGAAGTCAGATCTACCAGTACAATCTGCTTCATCTTCTCCATCTGCCGTTTCTCATACGCTGCGCCACAGGATCTGACTTCCACATGTACGCCAAGATCACCTGCATCAACGCGGCCAGAGAGATCCTCACAAGATTCGTCGCATTTCACAATTTCCGGCCCATCTCTACCCAATCGTGCCATACAGCCGACTTCTTTGCGCTAATGGCGGGCATGACAATACTGATCGCGCACATAGACAGCAGGCGCTGGAAGGATCAAAGTTTTCTAGTTCACCAGCGACCCGGTGATCGCGCGATGGTGGAGCAACTTGTCGAAAAGCTAGAACTCGTCGAGACACAGACGAACGATCCTCTCACGGGCAAGAGCGCTGAGCAACTTCGTAACTTGCTGCTGATTGAAAGCGACGCCGCACGTGGATTCAGTCACAGCAGCGAGAGCACGGTTAATCGGCTTGAAGAGGGCTGCGGCGAACAGTTTCAGCTTTCAATACCGTATTTTGGGATCATCAAGATTGGCGCGAACGGCATCACGAAGCAATGGCCAGGCTCCCAGACTTCTACTGCGGCAATGATTGATGTGCCCTCTTCTTCGAACCCGGATGGTGTCGATGACAACATCTCTGCCTTCGGTCAGGATATCAACGGCAATCCGTTATCCAACCTGCTGGTATTAGAGCCTGGCGCGCAGCACTCTCAGTCGACGCAGCCGCCACTAGCACTGTCTGATGATATTCTTGACACGTCGCAATATTATCCAGGGTGGGCTGCCGGAACGGACGATTGGGCGCTTCAAGGCGTAGACGCAGCATTTTTTGAGTCACTGATGGGAGGAGCCGGAAATTGGGATGATACACTACTAGGGAATAGTTAGACTCGGTAATAGTATTAAGCTGTGCTTCTGGGTATACATGGTCTATATTCTGGGCTCCCAACAGATGAACTAGTCGTGTTGCGCCTTGTCCAACAACTCCTTCAATATCTTTGCCGTGCTCCTCATACCCTGCAGCGCGTTCTCATCCGGCCCTTGCCCTGGTGTCCACGTCGCATGTGCAAAGTCAATCATCTTGACTTCGGCTAGCTTAGGCACAGTCTCCTCGTCGTCCTCATCCTCGTCTTCGGGATGCGCGGAACGTAGCTTCTGCTTGGTGTTCGCATACTCGTCTACATCGCCCTCATAGACCAATAGTATGCTTGCGCTGTACATCCTGCTCTCTTTGCTTTCGAAGACTTCTTGAATGTCCTTCACCTCGCCCAAAAAGTAAGCGAGCACCTCCCTCGCCCGGTCAAGCTCCGCTTCTGACTTGGCGCCGGGGAAAATGTAGTCTGTGAAGCCCTCACTAACATCTTCGGCGCTAAACTTGCGTCCATACATCTTGTTGTACACCCAATAGCCGCCCTCCTTATCCGTCTCAACATACTCCTTGAGATCTTCCGGAACCTCAGGTACCTCAGCTCCCTTGTATGTGCGCATGCCTGCTATCCGGAAACCCAGGCTGCCGCTTGTAGTCTCTTTGCTCACAGCATCTAGCCGCGCTCTCTTTTCCGGCTTCGCAGCCTCGTCCCACAACTGCGCGCCAAGCTTCAGATCCAGAACATTCGGCTTCTTGAAGCCGTGTGTAATGTTCTCTAGTACGATGTGAAGATCGGTTGCGAGCTTCTTGCCATGTAGGCGCTCAATTGTACCATCGGCCGTCTGTATGGTGCCGCTTTCGACGGACTCGGTAGCGGCGGTCTGGTCGGCTGAGAGGGAGAGCTGGCCCATGAAGGTGGGGAGATGGCGCGCGAGGTCTGGGTGGTCGGCGAGGGATTCGTAGAAGTCAATTTCAGCGAGGGTGCATGGTTTTACTACTACGCCGCCGGATGGGTCGCTGAGCACGCCGTCGCTGGTGTTGTGTTAGTCTGGTACACGAGGCTGACAGGCAGCCAGTGGAGACTTACTGGCCAGCAGCAGCACTGCCATATGCTACGAGTTTCGACGCGTCATATTGTTTGGAGGCCATGTTTCTTGGTCTGTAGGGAGGGTTTGGTCGGGATATCAGTGTGGTTGTACTCGTGGTTAGTGTTTAGGTGGAAGATACATGGCGGGCTGGCCCCACGGGTGTTTCAGGGTCCTCCGCCACGAGTCAGCCAATGCTGTCATCATGGAATCCATGATTCGTGTGTTTGATATCATCCAGTCACCTCATACAAGAAAAAAAAACTGAACAGGTCTGCAGACTACATTAACCTAAAACCTTGCAAAGTAGGTAACCTAACGTTAACGTAGGCTCTAGGGTGTTTAGTGTTTTCCTAAGTTAGCGTGCAGTAGCATGAGTGTACGTCTTGTCTTCTACACGACTCCATTGCCGGGCAGAATCTGAAATTATATGGCAGACATGATCTCACTCAAATTTCGTAGCAGCATGCCCGAAGAAAGGTCGCATGCGTCGCAATGAACAAGTCGACTTCTCACCGTGGCGCTGCATCCATCAAATCGCTGGTCATGCACTCACCGTATAAGGCGTTTGTATGAGCGAAATGTCCAGAATGCGAAGCTGCGACCACCAACACGAGGTAGTCGCGCTCTCTCACCCCCAGGGCCAACGCAATCACCCGCGAAGCATCGTTTGCAGCTGCCTCACTAGCGCGCCGACTTCTCATGCCCAATCCTCTCTACATCACCCTCTACAACTTCAAGTCTCTTCCAGTTCGCTTCTGATATCCCCAATCCTCAATACACAGAGTAGCAACCATGGCAACCGCAGTGACAGCACTTTCTGTGGACGCAGGACCTCCCAATGGAGCCTCCACCAACATCACTACCACTTCTCAAGTCACCAGCACTGTGCCGGACCACCCAGATGGGGCAGAGATCCGTCGTCAAGTACGTTTCCCAGTCCCCAGTCTCGTGGTAAGTTTTTCAGATCAACTAATCGTTCTTCAAGGTGGAGTTCTACTTTTCCGATGAAAATCTCCCTACCGACAAGCACATGTTACAGTGCTGTGGCGGGCGTGAGAACATCCCCGTCTCCGTCAGTCGCATCTGTGGTTTTCAAAAGATGCGAAAATACAAGCCCAAGTCCCTAGTTTCTACGGCTCTTCGACTGAGCGCCTTCTTGGAAGTCTCTGCTGACGGAAAGACCATTAAGCGCAAGGTTCCCCTAACCGGGAAGTGCATTCTGGATCCAGATTACTTCGATGCCGACGACGATAACGACATCGCCTATGCCCCAGGATCACGGAAGGTCAAAGCTCAGCAGCCCGCCCAGTACCCAGTACCACTACTCCCTCAGGCCAAGATCAAGCACCCTGAAGGAGTGTCCAAGAACATGCTGAAGGCTACCGGATTTGAAAAGGCGTACATGGAGCCTACTCTCACTCCTGACGAAGCCGCCGAGGAAGAGGAAATGTACGCTCCAGATAAGTCGTTCGTTGAGCGCATCGAGATTGCCATCCAGCGCTTCAAGCAAAAGCGTCGCATGCATGAGATGTACGCACATGTCTTCAACAAGCTCATGCGCTTTGGTGGAGTAGAGTCCGGTCCTCGCCAGTACCAAGGAATCTCCAAGCACGACATGAAGGAGATGGGTGCTGAGGAGATTGCGAGGGCCCTCGCCATCCACAACGTACCCTGGGACCGGTCCGATGAGAAGCGGTGGGTTGTTGACTTTGTAGGTGTCTGCAAAGCTTTCCTGTAAGCCTACCACCCCAACCTTGCCTGACGCGATGTTGACTATGACAGATCATCTTGGTACCCTGCCCACTACGGCTATGCTTCGCACGCCATCAAGAACGCTTGTCAAGTGCCCCGCTCTTTCTTCAGATATCTTCGCTTTCACCGTGTCTGCCCCGAGTTCGACGATCAGCTTGCCACTGCGCTCCAAATCTGTGACCAGGCCGAGCGGGAGCTTCCCAAGGTCAACTCCGTAGGTCTTGCCCTACCCGGAGACTTCAACAAGTCCGCTAGCGTTGTCTTCGGTGGCGCTCAGGCCGACATATATACTGGCGACAAGTCGTGGGCTGAGGACCTCAAGAAGGAAGGCCTGACTGTTTCCGAGATCGGTATCCGGAAGGAAGAGGCCAGGGTCAAGTTCGGTACTGGCATCGCGGTTCTGGGCTCGGATGCGCAGTACGATATGTTCGAGTCTGGAGATCTGCAGGTTCTCAGCAAAGAGACTGCCTATCTTGAGGTCACCGCCGTTCAACTCCCTGACGACGACACGAAGTCCGCGTATGCAGAGCAGAGCAAGCTCTTCAAACATAAGCTCGGCCAGCTTGAACCTCTCGGCAAGCTCCTGTGCAAGACCTGGTACACGGATGACTGTGATGAGTGGGACCTACCCAAGGACAACAACAAGTATCCCAACGGCAAGCCGCGCAAAGCTGGCGACGGCAAAGAGTACGAATTCTGGATTGAGGAAGACATCATCAAGGACTGTTTCGTGGGTCTGAAGATGGACGCCAACATCATGCACCTCACCGGCGGCATGACCATTCTCGACGACATCAAGGAGACCATGTGCAGCTTCTATACCTGGATCCCGAACGAGCTCTGGATGGAGCGGAAGCCCAAGGAAGTGCGCTGGTTGAAGAAGGGCATGGGTCTCGATGATGACGAGGATGAGGCTGAGATTGATGGCTCGAACAAGGAGAGTGCGGATAAGATCGCTTCCGACGACGAGTTTGACGATGAGTAGACGGGTAGGCGAAGGCAAGCCGATAAATTCTCGTGGAGATGATGTGATGAAACGGTAGTTCGAGATACTTTGGTCGGGTCTTGTACCCAGCTGCTTAGGGTGATTCAAGGTTTGGCTCGAAAACTAAGATCTCAAGGGGGAAATTCACGATGTTTCTCCAGTTTTGCCAAGGTTCCCTCATAATACGTAATCTATCGTGAAATCGGTGACAAGATACAGTGCATCTCAATAAACTTAGGCTACACGCCTAGAACTTTCTCGATCCTAAACAAGTGGCGTTCATCGCGAAAGGTAGTGCATTCTGCGTTTGCGCAGGCCACAGGGACGCGCCTGTCCCCATGTTTGGCGTGCCTGCGCCACACCTGGACGCCTCAGTTTCACAACAACGTACTCGCTGGCCTTTAGCCAGGACAACACCACAACACAGAAACCAGGCACGTAGCCCAAGGCCGAACGATCCGCCGATAATATCGCGCAACGAAGAAATGCCACGGCTCACGTTTGCATCGGGATATTACTTGGCCGCGACGACTATACACCACAAAGACACTTGGACGACGCCTCAACACCACGCCGTAGGGTCTGGTAAGACGCGAAGTCCCGGCGTGCGGCTACTTCGGCGAGCGGCCTCATTGCCAACACCTTGGCAGCGACACACGCCATGGCTTTCGTTGGTTTGCCAAGGCCACGCCGGCGGATCATGTGGTAATTCCTGACGCGTGTGCTTGCTCCCGGGCCTTTCGTTCGAGGGTGCAACCGTGAAAGAGCGAGGTACGACTACGTGTGTGTACCGAGTTAATATCAAAGGGAGATGTGCCTGGGTCGGTAGCAGTAGTGCGCGCGGCACTGCGTTGCATGGTGTGTATACCCGCCTTATCCGTCTCCCGTCTCGCATTAAAGACGTAAGTGTCGCGGGTTACCCGGCCCTACCTAGCCAGCACATGTGAGACGGACTGGGGACGTGGGAGCTGGAGGAAAGGAGACGCGCAGTGCGTGCGGAGTGGAAAGGGCCAGGGACCGCCAAGGCCTTGAGTGCTCTTAGCAAGCGGAGAACGCAGGCGGGCGTGGCTTGGGTAAAACGTGCGTTACCGCCGCCTTTTGTTATCTGGGTCGCTTCTCCGCTGGCTCTTTTCCCTGGTGTTCGAGCATGCCCTTTTGCGACGAGGTTGCTGTACCACGACGTTGTGGCGTTACCATCACTGCGACCGCGACTGGGACATGAGCGACGCGCCATCGGCATTTGCGAAAGAGCGACCATTACGACTACTGGGGCTGCCGTGATCGACGACCGACTACGCTCGGGGATTAAAACAGGTGGACCTGTGCGGAGCGGGATATGTCTGCTAAGATGCACGTCGTGAGCGCGGTCTTAGACGCGCGATCGAGTATGGGGTTGCCAAATCGGGCTCAAGTTGGTATGTTCGTCCCCGTCTGCTACTACTCAGCAACGCAACATCGTCGCTGACCACATTGTAGCCCAAAATTTTCTGAATCCCTACATCTACGACCCTTCTTACCCCCTGGCTATAACAGGCGCAATTGTCGTCCTGTTACTATCCACATACTCCATCTACCAGTATGTCCGACACAAGGCGTACTTCTTCTGGGCCGCCATTATCGCCATTATCATGCTCGATCTGGGCTTCATATGCCGCCTAGTATCTGCCTACGATGAGCATAGAGAGTCACCCTTCCTCGCCTCATGGCTCATGATCTTGCTCGCACCCAGCTTCCTGGCTGCAGCATGCTACACGGCATTCAGTCGCGTAGTATGGTTTTCCTGCCCAACCCACGCGCTCAACTTCAAAACGCTGTGGTGCTTCCCTAGGTGGATTACCGCCAACTTTGTGTGTTTCGACCTCCTGAGTTTCCTCGTCCAACTCGTCGGCGCGAGTCAAATTAGTCGGCAGTATGACGAAGACACGCAAGGAAACCGGACCATTGCTGCTTCTGAACGGAAAGCGCTGCCTGGGCGGATCATCCTCATCATGGGTCTGGTGATGCAACTGCTCTGTTTCCTCAGCTTTTCCATCATCAGCATGCGGTACTTCTACATTAGCCGGCATTGGGCTGCACACGACCTTGGAGATTTGCACCTTTGGCGGAAGCTGGGGTACACCATCAATCTCTCCTCCGTCCTTATCGCCTGCCGGGCATTCTATCGAACCATCGAGATACCACACGATCGCAACTACGGGCTAGCATATCTCCAGAGTCACGAATGGTGCTTCTGGGTCTTCGATGCCGCACCCATACTTGCTGTACTAGTCGTGTTTGCTGTGTGGCATCCGGGTCGTTATCTGCCGAGAAGCTATACAGGGTGCAGACTGGACAAGGGCAGGGCTGTTAAAGAGAAGGATGAGATCAGTTCGATGAACGGTGGTAGTAGTGGACGGGAGACCGAACTGAGAGATTTCAAGCCCGAGGACTTCCAGTCTGGAAGGGTCGCGACGAACGTGTAAGATTTTGAAACGCGGATGAAGAGGTTGTTTGTTCATGATACCATTGCATTTAGCGGGAGGCGCTTTGAAGCGCCATCGGGATGATACCATACTCAATGACATAATTGAATGTCTTATTTGACTGTGTCTCTCGCCTTGCTGCTCTCCACCATGTCTGTGTTGATAGACGTGTGCTTCCTTCTCAGTCCTCTTGCCATCCAGCGTCTCCTTCGTTTCGAAGCACATCTCGCACAACGACATGCATTGCTGGTGCAGGCCGCTTGTTGGCTGTTCTCTGAGCCGCATACTGAAGTGGCTGCATAGCCGGTAATGCTGTTAGTCGACTCATGAATTCCAAGGAGTCGTAGGTCCTCGGTCTCGTCTCTGGGTTTGTATCGGAATGTTCATCAGATGGTTATGTGCTCCTTTCATATGTCAGGCTGGTAATGCATCCTGAACTTCTTGTTCGCGCGATCAGCCGCTCTTGTCTGAAATTGTTCGGCGTTGAGCTCAAAGACCAGTGGCTTCATGGGCTCCTTTCCTTCTTCGACTGGAAGCGGCAACTCAAAGCGGATGATAGTGTGTTCCTTGGGTATAGCTGAGATTGTCAGATACTTACCACTTACCTGAGTCTAGCCTACAGGACTTACATTTCACAGCGTTGTTCTTCGTGATGATCTCGAATGTGAACCTTGTATCACGGACGATGATGCCCTCCAAGCCTACGCGGCTCACGCACCGACTTCTTACCACACTCACGAGTGCACCGTGCATGTCGGCGGTCGCAAGCAGTTGCCCACTTGCGTTTGGCGTGACAAGCACATTCCTCGCAGCGTCGTTCAGGCCTAGCACCTCCCGCATGTATCCCACCCACAAATTGTGTAATCCGTCGTAGATGGCATACTTCTGTTGCTCCTTGGGTATCTCGTTCAGGCACAATGCACGTTTCTTCGCAGCGGACAGCGGACGAGGCTGGTTCTTGCTGCGCTTCCTGGCGGCTTGGTTGCGCTCGTTGAGAGCGCGGCGGCGGACTGCGCGTGCAGACGGCGTAGGCGAGGTTGCGCGAACGTGGAGGGGGCGCTTTATGACGCGCTCGTGGTAGTGTGATTCTGCAGTCGAGGGAGAAAATGCGCGATGCAGCAGCGTCTGCGCAATGTGTGGATTTGCGTCTGCCATTTCGAGTCCGGTCGCAGTAGCAAAAGTCGCAGCTCGTCGGGATGTGCGAAGTTGGTGTTCTTCGACATGACGAGGAAGACGGCGGCACTAGTGCGCACAAAAGCGGGCTAGAGCGGTGGCTCGGCTATCGTTTTGTCCGCGCTGCCTCCCACACAATTTCGACAATTCGACCTCAGCTTCTCGACAACACCGCTAACCCGCAGCAACCGTCAAGATGAAGTACATGTACGTCTATCCCTCGATCACGACTCCCAAGCCGCCGCATCGCACGTTTTTCCCTGCCTCCGAACGGTCAATGGACGCCTCTATACCGAACTTCTCCGCCAACAAACATCAAATTCCGGATCCAATGCTGACGTTTGCGCAACAGCCACTCTGAGGAAGAGCTCGAGATCCCCGAGGGCGTCAAGGTCCAGATCAAGAACAGAAATGTTCTCGTTGAGGGTGAGTGCGCATGGTAGAGGACCCCTAAGGAAACAACACTGACATATCCAACAGGCCCTCGCGTAAGCCGCCCGCAATAGCCTCTACGATCCTCGAACCGATTCTTACACTCCACAGGGCAAGCTCACAAAGTCTCTCGGTCACTTGGCGGTCAGCTTCACGCACGTACGTTGGGAACACACACATCGCATCGGGAGCACATGCTAAGACTGGAACAGCCCAAGAAGAACCTCATCAAGATCGAGCTCCACCACGGTTCCCGCAAGAGCGTCGCCACCCTCCGCACTGTCCGCACCCTGATTGTACGTCGCGCGCACCCTCGAGTCTATACTGGCAAGGAAGGAAGGACTGGGCTGACTGGAGTAGAACAACTTGATCATCGGTGTCACCAAGGGTTACAAGTACAAGATGCGTTACGTATATGCCCAGTATGTCGCACCCATCGCACATCTCTTCCGAGCCCGCCGCCGAGCATGTTCTATCCGACACAACTTTCAGCGCTCTCCGAGAGGCTGATGCCAGAGCGCTGGGCGCGCCAGATTGGCTCATGCTCGTGGCGGGCCTTTGCACATCGTTGAACATGACTAACATCATGTCCAGTTTCCCCATCAACGTCAACCTGGACAAGAACAAGGAGACCGACTGCTGGGAGGTTGAGATCAGGAACTTCATCGGCGAGAAGCTTGTACGAAGGGTCGTCATGAGGCCCGGTGTTGAGGTTGAGGCATCAAAGAACCAGAAGGATCAGCTTGAGCTGTCCGGAAACGTAAGGACCGCCGCGCAACATGGCTCGAAGCAATGCTAACCATCACCCAGTCGCTCGAGGACGTCTCCCAAGGTGCCGCCGATATCCAGCAAATCTGCAAGGTCCGCAACAAGGATATCCGAAAGTTCTTGGACGGTCTGTACGTGTCGGAGCGCGGCAACATCGTTGAGGACGCGTAAACGGTTCTGGGGAGTACGGGTTTCTTTACGGGCAATGAGCATCTATGAACTTCTCTGCATCATATGCGGTTGGCGCCTGGGGGTCTAAGATCAAAAACGATGTTCAAACAATACCACCATGACTTGATGGAATCGCGCCGGCACATTCACGATGAAGTGTGAGGTGATGAGAGGTCAATAAGATCAGTACTTGCCAAGAGACATGAACGATCTAAACTCACTTCAACACAACTGCGACTGCTTCTTGGCCTTTGGTGATGTTGCATGGTGTGAGCCCGTGCTTGAGGAGTCCAGCCTAGCACACTACGAATGAGATCACATTACGAGTAAGCATGAATCTGATGATCATTCGGTTCCATCTCTCTACCCATGCACGAAGAGACGCCTCCTGCCTCTTTTGGTGGCTGGACTGTCCGCGGATGTGGGATTTCCACATGACGTATCCATGGCGGCTCGTCGTGCCTGAACCCCGCATCGTTGTTCGTTGTAATATCTACCACCGGGACAATGATGAGGCTATCGCCGCAAAGCCCGACAATGACAGCTCATTGTAACCTCGATTGGAAAGCAGGTGGTGCAGGCACGGCGAAAGTGCCGTCATGGCGAAATATATGAGCACCGTGTCGCCCATACAGCTGTTGGTTTATTCACACCTCAGTTGCTTGCCCCACCACAGCCCTGCGAAACATCAAGGACCCCACTAAACACCAATCCGCAACCGATCTACTGATTTGCGACCATGGCGGACAAGCTCGATATTGAAGGGCTCCTCAATGAGTCCAAGGCTGAATATAAGCGCTTGGGAAAGAGCGGTCTCAAGGTCTCGGTACCCATCTTGGGTGCTATGAGCATTGGAAGTTCCAAATGGCAGCCCTGGGTCATCGAAGAGGAAGAGTCGCTACCGCTGCTGAAGGCTGCATACGATCGCGGTCTGACGACTTGGGATACAGGTAAGACTGACAGAGCAGCCATGTACTTGCAACAGTTACTGACAGCTTATAAAGCCAATGTTTACTCCAACGGTGTATCTGAGGAACTGGTTGGCAAGGCCATCAAGAAGTACAACCTACCTCGCGATAAGCTAGTAATTCTCACCAAATGCTTTGGCTACGTCGGCGAGGACCCCGGTCTGCGAACCATCCAGTACGGCAAAGAGCTGCCTCAGTTGAAAGACTATGTAAACCAAGGTGGTCTCTCACGGCAGGCCATCTTCAACGCTGTCAATGCGTCGCTTAAGCGTCTTGACATGGACTATATCGATCTTCTGCAGATTCACCGCTTCGATCCAAACACGCCTCTCGAGGAGACCATGGAGGCGCTGCACGATCTGGTCAAGAGTGGGAAAGTTCGATACATCGGTGCTAGCTCCATGTGGGCAGTGCAGTTTGCGCAAATGCAGTTCACTGCCGAAAAGAACGGCTGGACAAAGTTCATCAGCATGCAGAACCACTACAACCTGCTCTACCGTGAGGAAGAGCGCGAGATGAACCGGTTCTGCAATGACACTGGTGTTGGTCTGATCCCGGTATGCTTCCCTTTCAACTACAAAGTCAATCCTTTGCTAATAGCTTGACAGTGGGCACCTCTTTGCCGTGGCCATCTCGCTCGCCCTCCCTCTGCATTCGGCTCGACTACTCGCTCAGAAGGCGAACAGAAGGCCGGTAACCAAACCTCTGGTAACACTGAACTTGACAAGAAGATCATTGCTCGCGTTGAAGAGATCGCGAAGAAGCATGACTGGAAAATGAGCCACGTTGCCCTCGCATGGATCAACAAGCGTGTCGCAAGTCCAATCATCGGCTTCTCCAGCACAGACAGGATGGATGAAGCGCTTGCAGCGAGGGGCAAGGAGTTGACTGAGGAGGAGGAGAAGTACCTCGAGGAGTTATACGAGCCCGTTAGGATTGTTGGGCATTCATAGGCAAATCATGCAATAACATCGATAATAGCGGTCGGAGCCAACAAGCGATATATCAACCAATGTTGCGGTGTCAAATGCGAAGTCATCATGCATCTATATTGCTTTTCCAAGTGAGTAATTACAGAGTCCATATGGATACCTAGGTACCTAGGCAGCCCAGATCATCTCGCGAAAGTGGACAGTCCAGTAGAACGCTGACATGCATCTCCGCGTGGACCTTGAGCCCTTGCAGTAATCAAGTGGATCTCTGATTCACTCGGACCGCATTAGGGCCCGGAGCTGAGATGATACGCGTCGATGCGCGCTTTGTCCAGCGCCGAGCGGCCAATGACGTCGGTCACGCGATCTATCTCACCACCGTGCCTGATGCTCCGGAGCAACAACATAACGGCAATAGATACTTGGGAAGGTCAAAGTGCGAATAACGAGGCTCAATTGCTAGCTTCCACACTATATCGAGCTCTTTCGGCCAACAATGTTGGATGGACACGCAGGCCTCCACCGTTGGTTTGCTCCTTCCCCGCATTCTGGGTGATGCTCCCCTTCCCCGCATTGGCCCGACCATTCACGTCTCACGCCGATTGGATTGGACCACAATGTGGTGATCGATCAAGTGACCGTCTCCTGTGCCTGCCGGCGAGAGACTGAGCCCCTCATAAGCTGCGCCCTCCCTCGTTTCCTCTCCTTCCTCACAGCCTCCACTGTGCTTTCGTATCTCACATCACATCCACAGCTCCAGGCAACCCTTCTACAGCTTCCCAAGCTCTTTCATCATCTACAACCCCTTCAATCTTCCAGTAGCTTGACTGCAACTGCATCCTACCACAATGGCCGCAGAGACAGAAAACACGCTCCAGAAGGTCGACTCTTTGACCGATCACCAAGATGGCGCCGCTAAGAAGGGCCACCGCAGAGTCAGCTCCATGGCTGCTGATGTCTACCGCATCGAGGATCTAGGTGAGTACCTCTTGTGACGATAGCCCAAATGAGGGGTCGTGCGTGAGCAGCGGGCGGGGCTGACAGAACCTCAGAGAAGGAAGGCAAGAAGATCGAGATCGCACTCGAAACCCAGAAGCTGAACTGGTAAGTGATTCCCCTCATCGCACTGTTGCGAGCCATCCGACCATGATGCAGACCAGCTCGTCGTCGTCCGGATAGCTCCGGCAGCCCCAATATCTTGACCGTGCTAATGCAGTACTTCCAGGAAGCTCAACAAGTCGCCGAGCACCGTCGAAGACCCGTCAGTCTTGAAGATGCCACTCACCGAGCCCAAGCTCAAGTCCATCGCCCTACACTTCCCGCTAGGATTAGAAGTTACCGCACGGAACATGAAGGGTGTAACCATCAAGGACGCACTAGATGCCATCCACAAGCAGTTCAAGAAGCGCGTAAGTGTCCCTTGTCATCGGATCTTACCATCGAGCATCGTTGTCGCTGTTCCTATATACCGCGTACTTTGATCTTGGTGCCAAAGCATAGCTAACCCTCCTATAGGCAGACGACGAGTTCGAGAAGCCATACCTCATGGGCTTTGAGTGGGACCCAGAAGAGTGCTACACCCGCTTCATCGTCCACCAGTCGGCCGTTCCTACAGTAAAGAATGACTTCGGCTCAAGCAAGAAGAAGAAGAAGAACAAGGCCGAAGGCGAGGAGGGTTCCTAGATGAACGACTCGCCCCCTTCCCTGACGTCGACTTCTACACACAGCCTCAGTCATACTTCCGTGCTTCGGCGCTGGTATGTGCGGGGTACGGATAACTCGGGTGCTGGTCAATCTTCATATCGATATGGGAAGAGCGAGCGCATCTGCCGCGATGGCGTGTCTGGTATACTGTAGGCCTGCGTAGGTAGGCGGTTTACTGGTTGCGGGTATCGAGCGGTGGATGCGTCGTGGAACCGTTCGTGGGGTACTTGCTGAAGGGCAGTACCCGCTTATGTATGCTCTCGGGCACTCTTTGAGGTTGCTGGAAAGCACTTCATACAATGAGAAGACCTGGTTACATGTCATGTCCTCGAAGCTGTCTGTGATGTCGTTTGTAAAGGTTTGACGTTGACTTGGGCGGACCCACCCTACTGCGGGCAGCTCTCCACCACGCTGTAAGCGAAGGCACGCGGGCACGTTGCGGCTTCCGCGATCACAATTGACTGTCCCTTCGTACCTTCTATGAACGCGTCTCACGTATGCGACTCATTGGGTGTTCATTTGTCGCATCTGGTAGTGTCACATGTGCGACACGATATATGCCTATGATGGCCGCTCAGCTGTCCTCAAATGGTGTAGCAAGTAGCCTTGCATTGGTAGCGCTGCAAGCGCTGGCGTTTCAGCACCCTTAGCATAAACCTTTGTCCTTCGACACCGTATTTTGAACATCAACTAATCAGTTTCGCTACCTCATCTAAACATATTTGTTTCTTTACACACGATTCCAGACGCCTACATACGCAGCCTACGCTCAAACGTTGTTAGTGCAACACAGCCTAGCAGAAGGCCTACATACCGCCACAACAAACCAGCTCCCGGCACCCGCCTGTGTTTACTATCTGGAAATCGCGTCCATCAAATCATACATACATACCAATGCGATGTTCACAAACCTCCAGATAAGGCCTGCCAAGACCCGACGCCGCAAGCCTAGCTTGTCTATTCGGGCTGGCGTCTCAAAGCGCAGGGTTTCCACTGTTTCGGCATTGAGTGCGAGCATTGTTCCGTCCGTGAGCTTCATGGAAGGCCTGTTTGGCGACGAATTCCCCGAGGCCTTCGGGAGCGGGGCCCAGAACAGGAAGACCATCACGGACTTGCCATCGGAACTTCTCGAAATCGTCTGCCAGCACATCTCAAAGCTCGACATCAAGCGACTGCGGCTCACGAGCAAGCATTTGGCGGCCAGCGTGTATCTGCGTATAGATCGCGTCTATGTCTCGCCTAATCGAGCTAATCTGGACTATCTGCATCAGATCATGGCTCACCCGACGTACAAAAACCGTGTGCTCGAGATTGTCTGGGATGATGCCTTGCTCAATGAGTATCCAACTGTGGATGATTTCCGCCAAGCTGTTCTCGCCGACGAAAGAGAGGTTACCAGGGCGATTGAAAGCCGACTCGAGGAGGCCATGGAGCTCTACGGCGACGAAAACCCTGAGCATCGATCATTATCGGTGGCAGACCTAATCGAGGATGGTCGGCTGACCGAGATCGCAAAGGGTATCCTCTTGCGATACGACGACCACTTCTCAAGAGACGTTCTGGCCAGAAATGCCACTATGATGAGTATTGAGGACAGCTACGCGCTATACCAGGAGTTGTATCGTCAAGAACAGGAATTTGTGGAACAGCAGGTCGATGCAGCTGCATTACATGAAGCACTAGCTAGCTTTCCAAGCGTAAAAAGGATCACTACAACGATCGACGTATGGCCTGCATGGAATGTATCGCCTCGGTACAACACGCCCTATCATCGTTCACTGCCTATGGGCTTCCGCAAACCAACTATCTGGCCATGGCTACGACCCCCTCAAGAGGCAGAGCGTATATACGATCAGTGGTCCTCACGTGCCGCCAAGCCGAAGGATAATGGAGAATCGTTACCCAGAGGTTATGGCGTCGTAGTTGCTGCGATCCTCGCCATGCCAAATTCGCGGATAGAAGAGTTCATCGTTGAATCAGAACACCAAGCGAGACAGTACCACCACTGCTTTATTGCTAAAGCTGCTTCACACAACTACCAAATCACCAAGCAAATGTTTCAGAGAACACCTCTGAAACACGTCAAATTGACAGTCACCCCTTCGAATGATTATCTGTACGACGAAGAGAGCTTGTCCAATCTCCAGTCTTTATTAGCGGAATTACGATACCTCGAGCATCTCGACCTGAGTCTCAACGATAAGAGATCAGCTCGGACTCTGCGCCGGTTTCTGCAGTTCAACCCTATCCCAGAGGCGTTGAGACTGCAGTTAAAAACACTCACCTTGCGAAACATCAAGCTATCCCCACCGGACTTGCTCGATCTCTTCACGTCATCGGTAAACTTACAGCACGTCACTTTGTATCATTGTTTCCAGCGCATACCACCGCAGTATGGATTCCCTTGGCTTTTCCTTAAGCTCAGAAAGCATTACCGCGATACGAAGGATGTCAGTAAACCGAGTTTTAGGATCGCAGCACCCCTGTCCGGTCAGTACTCACAGGTTGTGGATGACGAGGTCGATGCCTTTCTGTATGACGAAGACGAGCCCGAGTGTCCGTTTTCGAAGATGCCTCCTCTGGACAAGAAACCCAACGAGATTAAACCACATATGGGATGGAAGGTCTGGGATAAAGACGAGAGTGTGAGGGAACGGATGGCTGAGGTGATTGAGAGAGAGGAGATGCAAGAGAGAGATGAGGAGATGTAGCAGTTTACCGGGCATCCGCCGCATGTCCAAAGTAGTTTCGAACCCCGAGTACTGAGGACTACAAGCAAACTTTGGACGTTTTGGGTCCCTGTCAGTGTTGAGTATGCGCCTCGGGTGCGCCTCCCGGTATTCACGGCGTCCGTGCACAACACGCCTACGTCTATAAAATCCAGCTAAGGGCTCTACTCGGCTCACCCTCTAGCTCGAGCTCGCACTCGGCCTGCTTCAGCTTCAAAACAAACATCTTGTCAACTCCGAGGATGACTTTCTCAAAGACTACGACTGCGGGTTTCCTCGATCTCCCTACAGAACTTCGCCTCCAGATCTACACCTACATCATTACCTCAATTCCTGCAATGGCCTGGCCTACAGAAAACCCCTACTCCGAGTGTCCTCCCTATGTGAACCATATAAGGAAGGTCTTCGTCGCCCAACGCATACCTTCTTCGCACGAACTTCATAGCTACCGCGGCCTTATCCTCTCATGCAAGACCGTCTATCACGAGTTTGAGCACGAGTGGCTAAAAGTATATGCTCCATGGTTTAGGAAGGAATTCGAAGTTCACAACTTCGTGCTCCCCACTATTAGCAAGATAGGCGACACGACACATCTCCGCATTGGTCTTCCACTTCCACCAGACGGCTGGCTCGACTCTCCGACTGACATTCAATACGTTGTCCGCAAGCTTGTCAACAACTTGCCTTCCTTCTGCCTCTACCCCATATCTTCGATTGCGTCTGATCACACACCGCTTACCCAGGAGCAAATTGCGCGCTTCAAGCTAGGCGCAAAAGGCAAGAAGAAGAGCTACTTTCTGCATGCGATGAGATTAGTGGCTGCTGAGGTGACACTTCTGGGAACTGGCGTTAACACATTCAACTATCGCCCGATATTTGGGGAAGACTTTCAAAACATTTCAATGGACTGGGCTTGGAAAGAGGTGGTAGTTAGGCGCAAGGAGATGGTCGAGTGGAAGGGAGTATGGTGGCGCGATTTCGCTTTTAAACCTTATTCTTTCAAGCAATCCCCAGATGGGTCCCTCACTCCGTTTCACTATGGCCTGACGGATTCTTCTTTGACAGATTAATTCGGACTTTCGCTTACGCACGTAGGGTGGACGATGTTAGAAGCTTATGTATATTTCCCGGCTGCGGATCGACACGTACCTTGTATGAGAAATTGAATCCAGTATTCAAATACGTATTCCGAAGATATACCTAACACCCACGATGCAACCCGTGAGAAAAGCAACGGTATACACCTTCAGAGCAGACATGAATGTTGGGAAAGATCACTAAGAACGGCTCGAGTGTAGGGCAAGGTAGAATAGGTTTCAAGAATATGTTTCAAAATACCTATTTGTAGACCGCCAGGCAGATATATCAGCGCCAGAATTGCTCATTCTTCCTCCTCATCCTAGTTAAGTAGTCCCTCCACAGGTTCCGGCCAACTACCCAGGATCATAGCATTGCCAGGCGTCTGTCCCGGTAGCGGACTAAGCAGCTTGACCTTCTTCTTCGCCTCATCTACATCCGCGACATAGATATAGCCCCTAATGCTGCTATCCCGGATCACGCTCTGCGGATCGTTGGGGCTAGCTGTTGTGATAGCCAGCAACTGGTTCTGAAGCGCCTCAGACGGTGTGACCTTCTCGAATATCTGTCGCTCAACTGTCATGCCGTACTCGTCTACTCCGCCGTTTCCTTCTCCCTCGACAACGCGGAAGATGTTGAGGTCGGCGACGTCGGCCATTTGGCTGCTGGGAGCCAGTGTCTCGTCGCCTTTGCCGAAGAAGTACTCTTTGATTTGGGCGTGACGGAGGGCCTTCATGTATTCTTCGCTCCGATCGACGCAGCCGCCGGACTTGTCAAGGCGGACTACGGATACGGTTTCGGAGGGGTCGCCGCCGGTGCGGGCTGAGAATTTACGGGAGAGGTCAGAATAGAGGCGTTCGGAGCCGAGGGTTATGACGACGTTGACTGTAGTGGACTGTCAGTATGATGATCTGATATTGTGTACGTACGTTTGATTGCCAATCCTCTCGTGAAATAGATACTGGAACTTGGGTGCATGAATGTACATGGGCGATGTTGGGAGGGGAAAGGCTGAAGTAGTATGCAAGACATCACACGCACCAGAGAACTCAGAAACAATATGTTCTATGTTGTCGTAGACGCCATTTCTCCCTTGGCTGATGGCGCCTGAGCTATCAATGATGAAGCCAGCCTGCTTGCTGAGCGTGTCCTCCTCCAATCTACTTGTGACAGCAAGTGCCATGCGCGTTACCAACGGCTTGAACACCCTGCCCTCCTCTGGGTCCTTGAGACCGTAGTGATATACCAGCGGCATCTTCACTGGAATGGGGCTGGGCCCTGAGATTGGACTGCTGCCCCAGCCTTCTTCAATGTCCACAATGGACGAGTATACAGCAGCTGAAAAAGAGCCTGGCACACTGAGCATACCCTGGCGCGGGTCGAGGTTCACGACCATGGGCTGCCGGCTGGTCTTGACCGCGTAGGAGGTCAGAGTCTTGACGAGTGACGTTTTGCCCGAGTTCTCAGGTCCCACGACAAGTATTCTGGGTCCCATTTCGACGCTGCCACTCGCGATACTCCTGTCGCGCATGTTCTCCAGCGCGAAGTGTAGGTTCGCACAACTCATCATGGGCGTCTCTTCCGCGATGTAGTCTGACTCAACCTCTCCGCCGATGTCGAGCTTGCAGCCATGCCATGTGAAGATAGCACCCTTTGTGCCCTGGAATGTGTATACGGTAGACGGAGCCAGCTCGGTGCCGAAAAACTCTGCGGTGCCCGATTGCAGCTTCACCGTGAGTGTCCGCGAGAAGGCTACCTCGAAGCGGTATTCGGTGTTGGCAGCGAGGTCTTGGGTTCGTGTGGCTGTCGAGGTGGGGGCATTTTGCGCTTCGGTCGGCTGCGAGGACAGGTTGAGACCTGGTAGAGAGATCATGGTGGATATAGTGATGTGGGGAGACGCTGAAGCTGTGTAAGGACTGAATGCGCTGGAGTGTAGATATTCCTATGAGCTGGGTGAGGGGATCAGTCTGCACATTCAAATTCAAGTGCGCAATTCAATAGCGCCTGAGAAACCAGGGAATAGTCACGTAGTCGTCCAAGTTGCAGTAGCCAGGCGGTAGGCGTGAAGAATAGAGACGCGATCAGTCGAGGAACTGGGAAGCGCGACGCAGCGAAGCTTGGGCCCTGCGGACTTAACACGAGCTCATTGGCGGAGCTGGTGGGGTGCCTTCCCCATGAAAGCTCCCTGGTCAGTCGGAAGTTCGTCAATCTATACCTCAATTGAAGCCCGTCATCTGTTCATTTCGCTTTTGATGATTCGGGTGCTTCGTCTTTCTTGTTTCACGTCATGTTCAACGTCTTCAGCTGAACGCCCTTTCCTCTGCGCCCCGTCCATCCTTGCTTTCCTCGATTACCGATAGCCATTGCGTAACTGAATCTGGCTGTTCTCGCGAAAGCTCCAAGTCCCCAAGGTGTCGCTTGGACCGTCTCGACCCAATATGAAGCAGTCATTGGCTTCGCTGTCCCTAGGGGCTCTTCTGACCGCCTCATCTGTGTCCGCTGGACTAAACAATGTCAAGGAGCAAGAACCTATGCGCCCTCCTATCGATCCGCTCAAGTATCGAGCAGCCTGTCCAGACTACAAGAACTATGCAATGCGACCACAGTATGCCAATATATACATCAGCAAGAATGTGTACTAATTCGTCTGACAGTCCGCCGTATAGCACCGGCCCCATGGAACTGCCCTTCCAAAGACCGTCCAAATACTGCCGAACCTTCGAATCGCCTCTAGTCGAAAAGGTCATCGATGACATGAACGAGAAGATGGTCGACAAGGACCTCGCTCGTCTCTTTGAAAACGCGTTCCCCAATACACTAGACACTACCGTGCGCTGGCATGTCGGTGATACTGTCAAGCATAAGACGTCAAAGCGAAGTTGGGATCCAGCAGCTTGGAAGGGAGCACAGAGTTTCATCGTTACGGGAGACATCAACGCTGAATGGCTACGCGACTCTACGAACCAGCTAGCACAATACCAGCTGCTAGCGAAGAAAGACAAGGAGATACACCAACTCATTCTGGGAGCCATCAACACACAGGCAGAGTATGTCATCGGATCACCATACTGCAACGCCTTCCAACCGCCTCCACCGAGTGGCCTCAACCCAACCTTCCAAGGCGACGGCGATAAAGTACATCCAAACTACGAGGAGTCATTCGTCTTTGAATGCAAGTACGAACTCGACTCTCTCGCCCACTTTCTCTCTTTATCGAACCAATTTTACAACCATACCGACTCCACGGAGTTCATCAACGCTCGTTGGCTCCTCGCTCTCGATACACTTCTTGGCGTGCTCAAGGAGCAGTCAAAGCCTACCTTCAACGAGAAGACAGGCGCATACCAGGGCAACGAGTACACATGGCAGCGCCAGACCAACATCGGCACCGAAACCCTTAGCCTAAGCGGTCTCGGCAATCCTCTCAATGGCGGCACAGGGCTCATCCGCTCTGCCTTCCGCCCCAGCGACGATGCAACAATCCTCGGGTTCTTCATCCCCGCCAACGCCATGATGGCCGTGGAACTCCTCCGCACAGCCGCCATTCTCAAGAAAGCGGGCAAGAAACACATAGCAACTGAAGTGGAGACCTGGGGCGAGACAATCCAAAAGGGCATCTGGGAACACGGTGTTGTGACACACAAGACATACGGCGACGTCTTTGCATTCGAAGTCGATGGCTATGGGTCCTCCATCTTGATGGATGACGCTAACCTGCCCTCTTTACTCGCTTTACCTCTGCTCGGCTTCACAGACACAAACAACAAGATCTACAAGAACACGCGCATGATGATACTGGAGAAGAACGGTAATCCTTATTACCTCACCGGCTCCGACTTTGCGGGCATCGGCGGTCCCCACGTCGGCGTGCGAAACGCTTGGCCCATGGCTGTCCTCGTTCAAGCTATGAGCAGCGATGACGACGATGAGATTATGAAGTGTCTTGCTGCGGTCAAGAAAGTGAGTCCATTGGGACTCATACACGAGAGTGTGAATGTACAGTCTGGAAAGTCATACACAAGGAGTTGGTTCGCGTGGGCGAATTCGGTCTTTGCGCAGACGGTGTTGGATTTGGCGCAGAGAAAGCCACATTTGCTCTTTGGTAAAGGTGCTGAGGCCTATACTGTTGGTTAAGGTAGGAATATAGATCGACTTAGGAACTGCCTAGTTGTTGAAACTCAATCGTGTGTATGCGTCGAGTGTAGTGAGTAATGAGATGTATTGCTGCGATGTGCAAAGATTTCATTGTAGCCAGTTATATCACAAGATTCCTTGCCATCTAGTATCCCTTTACCCCCTCCATATCTACGTCATAGATCCAATCAAGGTATCCAGCCCATACAAAACGCTTCAAACCTAATGGGTATAGTGTATCCAAAGAAAAGAAGACAATCAGAAAAGAAGAGAAAAACTAACTAGGCGATTAGAACAACGTACAAAACAACGGGTAATTAGTATGGGGGTATTTCAGGTCGTGTTCTCGCCAATTAACATGAAGGAAAAAAAGCACACGCTTGTTTCAAAAGATCGCGAAGAGATCCAGGCCGTCGCAAATCGTCGAATTACAATGTCGTCATCCAGGCAAGCAAAGCTCCAGCTCTCGTGTGTCTTTTGTGTACGCTCAGTTGGTGAAGCTCATTTGGCTTCTCAACTTTTCGGTCGTTCTTCGTCTTGAGACAGCGCGGTGTCCGTCAGTGGATTTTCCTGAGACCATGTTCGTCCAGTCTTCCCAGTCAGATGCCATCTCAGTGAGCACGTTACCCATGACCTGTGCACTGGCCATGAGTCCGTGTTGTTCGCCTTCCAGAATCCGGACTTCGCATTTGCGCATCAATTTGCCAAGCCATCGGACGTTGTCAACTGGTACACGCGAGTCTTTGGACCCGTGATGGATGACAACTGGCCTGTTGATGTCTTCGTAGCGGAACCCGATGGTCTGCTTGGTTTCGAGACAGACAATCAGATCGGTTGCGGGGTTTGCGTTTGCAGTCGCGCGGTCCCAGATGGCAAAAGTGAGGCGTTCGTCAAAAGCGCGTTGGCGTTCAAGTTCAGCCATGCTGAGCATCTCCTGCACGCGTTGTGCTTCTTCGTTGTTGGCATCTGGGTTCGTGAGGGTCAAAGTGCTTGCGTTCGGCAGCACTTGGTCCATCATCATCATCGAATGTCGGTGGGTGTCCTTCAAAGAAGGGCGAGTTGTCGACTGCTGTGGTGGCACCGGTGAGGGGGCCATGCTTTTCCGTCTGGTCTTGGGCGACGTCTTGGGTCCAGTACGCTGGAGGCTAGCACTTGTCGCGCTGAGGAAGGTTGAGTTCGCGACCTTGAGTAGAGATGGAGGTAGAGCGCGAAGGAAGCGCTGCGATCGAGGAAGTTGTTGGGTGGGTGGTGAGTCCTGGCTGATGCCAATGGGTGCCATCTGCGATGGCGGTATCCAAGGCGCAAGAAGGTGCACTCTACCACGGATATGTTGTGGCATCCGTAACGATGTTGCCAAAGCGTAGACAGCTCCTGCGGAGTGGGCCAACATTGAGAACTTGTTGATTTTCAAAGACTGACAGATCACAAGTACGTCGTCTAGTAATTGTTAGTTCGTTTTTCCTGAGATGACGGGAAGTTCACATACCAGGCCAGCTAAGAGGTGTCCCGTTCGGATCAGCTTGGCTACCTCCGATACCAGGGCGATCAGGTGTGATCAAACGCAGCTTCAAAGTGGCTGCCAGCTGATCATAGAATGCCATGACGTATCTGGTCAGACCCATGCCCACGCAGACGAAAACAGCAAAACCTTCAGGGTCACCGACTTCTGAGAAAGAAATGATTCTTCCTGTTTGCGGGTGTCGGATCTTCTGGGACAGCCGGGACGATTCTAGGTATTGATGTACATCCAAATCGATAGAATCTAAACTTGCAGGTCGCTCCTCGATGATCGGATGGGGCGGGCTCTGCACTGCAGCTGCTCTGGTCTTCTCTTCTTTCCGATCGATTCTGTCATTATGCGCTTTCTCGGCCTTCGCTGGTAGATCGGGATGCGACCACCTCTTGCTGGTACTTGTACGTCTGCGCTGTAGCTGCATACTGTGCGACTCTAAAGGAGGGGACACAACGTGCATGGAGCGATGTCGAGTAATAGGCTCTTCACTGGCCGCACGAGAGGGTGGCGCCAGTCTGTTTGTCGAATCTTCGTTCACACTGGAGGAGTGTTTGTGCTTGGAAGACTTGCCTATGATGACGGAACTCGTCGCCGCTCGTCGCCCGAGCGCAGATCGCCCGCCGACTGCCAAGAGTGAATTTGATCGCTGGGGTACGGAAGAGTCGCTGCTTGACTTGGTTGCTTTAGACATGATGCTTGCAGGCGCAGGCGATCTCGACTGCCGTGGATCTGCTAAGCTCGGCGTCGGCGCAGACTCGTCCAGACTTTGGAGCGCAAGCGTGTAATCGATCGGAAGTGGGGTAAGCTCATCGCCGTCGTTCAACGTCAGACTTCGGTGCCGCGAGTGGCGCAGGCTGCGTGGTTGCGATGGTACCGAGAGGGTATGGCGGTCACCTTCTGCTTTTTCGGCCGGTCTGTCCATCGGCCTTTCCGCTAGCTTCTCGGCAGCTAAGGCTGTTTCTTGTGATATTCCAAGCACTCGATGCGCCTTGGTCGAATTCTGCACTCTCCTTTCGTCCTCCGACAAGCTTGAAACTGTCGAGATGGGCGAGGACTCCGGACTGGGGATGGATGAAACGCGAGGCACCCTGGGTGTTGTCGCCCCTGCATGTACGTCCACAGGCATTTTTCCGGCTAATTTCTCTCTCCGCATTTTCTGATCTCTTAATTCTCGGATCCTTTGAGCGACTTCATTCTCTTCGTGTTCTAGCTCGTCCAGGATCTTCTTCTTCCTTTGTGCTTCCGGATCCATCTTCTCTTCCTCTTCGGGGACCATGTCGGCTTTCTGAGACTTTGGACGGCTCTTGTCCCCGGATCGGCGCTTCTTGCTCTTGCGGGCCGGGCTGCCAGTATGCCTCAGGGATGATCCGCGTTCAGGAATGAGTCCGCTGTCTGATGGACTTTCCAAATGAGGGGCATCGACCAGATTGAGACGCAGTCGTCGTGGGCTGTTGTTCCTGCTGGGATACCGCTGGGCAAATCTCGACGATTCAGGCACTGTCTCGTCGAATCGTGCGTCTTCCTTCGCGGATGATGGCTCTTCGCTGATCGTGTCTTCGTAGGGGAAGAGTTGGTGCGCGGCCTTCTTGGAGGGGTCACCGGTCGGCGTGTCGTTCAGATTGTGTACGGTCACGCGCTTCCGTTCCGTCTCTTTTTGTCGTAGTCGCTCGCGCGAGCTCATGTACATCAGGCTCTTGTGGCCCTTGAAGCTCCTCTTGCTTTCCAACGACGACCTAGCGCTTTCACCCGATACCTGGCGCGGCACGCCTGCTTCGACGCTGATGTTGCCAAAACTGCTCGCCGACCGGTTCGAATGGGTCGATTGTAGGGAGCACGAGCTACCACCGCTGCGTCCGATATAACTACTAAGCGAATGCGCTTTGTTCGGTTTCTTGGGCGCGGTCAAGGGCGACTTGCCGGATGGGGGCTTGGACGTGCGGATGACAGGCGGTTCGCATGCGTCGTCGGGGTAGAGGTCGTTCTGGTCTCTTATCGGGTTGTGGAAGCTGCTGCGGTCCACCGACGCTCCATCATGCCCGGCGATCGAGTTCTTCTCGGAATGGGTGCGCACGCTGGGCGCGGCGGAGGGCGCGAGGCCGTTGCCGTAGCCGACGAGGAGATTCTCAAAGTGGTTGTGCGCGGGGATGGAAATGGCCGACAGCTGGTCGATCAGCGACGAGATAACCTGGGGCGAGGCGGCCGTGGTGCGTATGTAGTTGGGCGTGCGCTTGGCCGGGCGCGCATCCGATGTTTTGACAGACGATGGCAGAGAGTCGCGCCGCCGCGACTTCAAAGTCTGGGTCGCCGGGGCGGTAGTGGCTGCATCGGCGGCGGCGGGGGGAGAGCGAACGGGTTGCTGGTAATCCATCTGCGCCGCGTGCTGCACGAGAGAGGCCCGTAATCCAAATCGGTAGGCCCTCTATGTTAGGTGTCTGGAATGCTGCAGTCTTGATGATCAGTGCATGGTTGGCATGCAGAGTCCGCGAGTCCGGTAATCATGCGCGTCGCGACCTGGCCGTGGTAAAAGATTGGTAGAGAGAACTCCAAAACTGCACAACGTCTACAAAGTCCAGAAAGATACCAGAAGAACAAAACATCCGCCGAAGAGATGGGACGCCTGTGTTTAATTGCATCGGGCGGCGGGTGCCCGAGGCGAATTGACCCTCCTCAGGGATAGTGATGGTCGTCGCTGCCATGGCAGGGGCCACTGGCTAGTCTCAGTTGAGCGACCCCGAGAACTCTAACCCCTACTATAGCACATTTCTTATACCACATGAACCGCCTCTTGGGGTCGTCCCACGTTTACTTCTTGTACCCATTCATCTGCCTTCGTGGACCCTTTGCCTATCATCTATTCATTGCCGTTGCCATGCGCGGCTGTCTGCGCTTGAACTGCACGCCCGTTCAGCTGCCGGTCCTCATGCACAGTCCACATTACTCGTGCTTGCTCATGCAGGACGACTGATCAGCATTAGTTCTGGCACCGTTTCGACGCGTCTCAATTATGTTTCTGCTGCTCGTTTCTCCTTTTTCTACTCGCTTCATGCTCGTGCGTGGCCTCATGGCCTCATGTTCATGCTATGAACCATCGCATGCCGCGCCCGTCTTTGACATCCTGCGAGCTGGGACTCTCGGAGAATAACGCACACACCACACAATTTATCTAAGACCCGGGAGCAGCCGGATATCTGCCAGGTTACCCTTCGTCATCTGCGGACCAGGACTTTGAAGCCGAGCACCCTTGCTCAACGTACGTTTAAGAAGATTGCTGTGCCGCCATAGACAACACTCAGGCCGTTTCACGGAAGCGGTGCGCGATACCACACAAAGACGTAAATTGAAGACTGCATGGACGCAGTATCTATAGAAACTGCTGCTACCCTTCGCTATCTGATATGACCCAGCCAGTCTGATACAGTTGCAGCATTCGAGACCTACGCCCTCATCCGTCTGGCATACATTCTTCCACAGCCAGAACGCCAGATTGCTTTGCGCCAGCGAGTGAGGCCCGCGCCCTACCCAGCCCGCTGCAGCGGGTCTAGCCCTGCGGGCACTTCTCTGGGCTCAATGGATGCTGCGCCGACTTCGCGACTTTGCACCCGCGAGGCTGCCCTCTTCTTTCTGGTCGACCTCCCCTTTTGCGCGATGATAACACAGACGATGCTGATAACTATAGCCGAGACTGATAACATGGCTCCGATGACAACGAAGATGTAGGATCTGTCGCTCGCCATGTCTTCGGTAATGAGGGCACTCAGTGGTAATTTGATTTTGGAGGGATAATAAAGTGCCGCCATGACCCGCAAGAGGCACACGGCTTCTGATAAGTATGCAACTGGTGCATGCCGTTTGACGCTTACCATTTCGAACGGCACCGGGAGAGATACACGTTATGCTACCAGATAATTCCAACTGTTGGTTGTTCTGTTCGATGGTCGACTGCCCCAGACTACCACAAGCGCAATGCAAGTCCATCCGCATCTGTTGTCATGGAGACCAAGCAGGGCACTTGACGAATATTGCGCTCT
Organism: Alternaria infectoria; assembly: GCF_024043175.1. Lineage (NCBI taxonomy): Eukaryota > Fungi > Ascomycota > Dothideomycetes > Pleosporales > Pleosporaceae > Alternaria > Alternaria infectoria. The sequence continues at coordinate 3,045,383 of NW_026250690.1, forward strand.
ATGTGACCGTTGTAGAGATTCACACTGCTCTCTCATCTATGCGTCTGTATGTCGGGATTGTTGTGCTCCAGGTCGTTCAGCACTCCTGGGTCGCGATAGGGCGCTGACGTACGCCAAGCCTGATCATGCCCAAGCAAGCGTGGCCAGGTGCACGTGGACCCGCCGGAAGCTACAGCGGCCTTACCCTTTCGGCTTACAACACGGTCCTTCCAGAACTACGCATCTTTCCGTGCATAGTCTTCCTTGCACCGTCAGAGCTTGAAGGGTGTGCAAAAGGAAGCACTTGGTTTGAGCCAGCTCCTGTCTTGTGCCGTCCGCATGCGCCACTACACGACCGACAAACCACGCCGTGACCGCTTGACAAGTCTTGCCTTATCACACTCGTTGACAGCTTCTATCCCAGTCACTAATCGCGCATAATGGAGAAATCGAAGTCGAGACCAAGTTCCCCAGAACGATCCAGCTCCGTCGCGTCCAGGCCTACAGCATCGCGCACTAGCAGTCAGGAGCAGCTGGATGACATCGAGAAGGCGTCGACTGCAGTCGGTAGCCCCCAGACCTCTCCGCTTGAGTTCAAACCCGAAGCCGATCTCGACAAATTACCTGGTCATGGAAAGCCACGAAGAGAGTCGGAGTCCACCAAATTTGGCGGTGAAGAAGAAAACCCCAACGTCAATGTCTCATTCCACAGACCTTCCACTCCGTCTACGGTCCATAAAGTCAAGGGCTCGACCTACCAGAATGTCGGAGAGAACGGTATTAAGAGAATGCACAAATTCTCGCTCTACGAAACCAGTACCCGCTTCTATCTCATTGGTGCCGACATTACCGACAGGCAGTTTCGCGTACTGAAGATCGATCGGACCGCTGCCCCTGGACATTTGAACATCTTTGAAGACGATATAGTGTATAATCGGCGAGAAATGCATCAGTTGCTCGATACGATAGCTGACGGCAACAAGGCTACAGGAGGGATGAAGTTGAAGTGCAGCACATGGGGCCTGTTGGGCTTCATCCGGTTCACGGAGGCGTACTACATGTTACTGATATCCAAAAGATCGCAGGTAGCCATGTTGGGCGGTCACTACATTTATCAGGTCGATGGTACGGACATGGTACCATTGACGACTGGATCAACATCAAGGTACCAGAAAGACCGCAATCCGGAAGAAGCGAGATTCTTGTCCATCCTTAACAATATGGACCTCACACGATCATTCTATTTTAGCTATTCTTACAACGTTACGAGGAGCTTGCAACAGAACATCATTCATCAACGGACTGCACTTAGTGAAGGCATTTCCAACCCTGAACGCGATTTTCAAGATATGTTTGTCTGGAACCATCATCTCCTGAACCCTGCGCGAGACGCATTGAAGAACGTCTATGACTGGTGTCACCCAGTCATACATGGGTACGTTGACCAATCTTCGTTGGACGTCTTTGGGCGACGAGTATACCTTACCATCATTGCCCGACGATCAAGACATTTCGCCGGTGCTCGTTTCCTCAAGCGTGGAACGAACGACCTTGGATATGTCGCCAATGATGTCGAGACAGAGCAAATTGTGTCCGAGCAGACCACGACTTCCTTCCATGCTCCTGGGCCACGCCTCTATGCAAATCCCTCTTACACATCCTACGTCCAGCACCGCGGTAGCATACCGTTATACTGGACGCAAGACAATACTGGTGTGACACCAAAGCCAGATATCGATTTGAACCTCGTGGACCCTTTCTACAGCGCAGCAGGACTGCATTTCGATAACTTGTTTGAGCGCTACGGTGCCCCGATCTACGTTCTCAACCTTATCAAGGCGCGTGAGCGGACTCCGAGAGAGTCGAAACTGCTTTACGAATACAAGCACGCTATCGACTACCTCAACCAGTCGCTACCAACTGACAAGAGGATCATATATGAGGCTTTCGACATGTCAAGAGCAGCCAAAACCAGAGGACAGGATGTCATTGGCACGTTGGAGAACCTTGCTGAAAAGGTCTTGCGGAAGACAGGGTTCTTCCGCAACGGCGACAATGAGTATGATGCTCCTCAAGTACAGAATGGAGTGGCGCGAACGAATTGCATCGACTGTCTAGACAGAACAAACGCTGCTCAGTTCGTCATTGGGAAACGAGCACTAGGTCGACAATTGCAAGCGCTTGGTGTCATATCCGGCAATACTGTCGAGTACGATTCGGACTGCGTCGAGCTGTTTACGCAGATGTTCCACGGTCACGGTGACACTATCGCCATCCAGTATGGTGGCTCGCATCTCGTCAACACGATGGCTACCTACCGGAAGATCAACCAGTGGCAAAGTAGTTCTCGCGATATGGTTGAGAGCTTCAAGCGCTACTACCACAATTCCTTCCTCGATTCACAGCGTCAAGAGGCATACAATCTGTTTCTGGGTAACTACGTTTACCGCCAGGGCCAGCCAATGCTATGGGATCTATCAACAGACTACTTCCTCCACCACGAAAACCCACAAAACTTCCTCGAGCGCACAAGACGAGACTATATCCAGTGGTACACACATTCGCATCTTCAACAACGCACACTACCACCTTCAGTCATGCCAGCTCTACCAAGTGAGGAATCAGCATTCGACTTCATCAGCTTCCGTGATGATTACTGGCTTGAATACTATCGACCATTGGCTATCTCGTCATATCTCAAAATCTTTGCCTTCCGTTTAGCCAAGCCGCGACCAGGTCTTAGGGATGGAACGTATCCATCTCGTAAGGAGAACATGTCTCCGTTCGTCCCTCGCACGAAGCAACAGGATCACGACGCACAAGGAAGGGACGGAAAGAAGGCTCCCCGAAAAGGGGTGACCATTATTGACCCTTCGAGCGAGACTGAGTCCAAGCCCGATCATACCCCGGGCAACCGGAGGAGGGATCTACACCTGAGCGCTACCTACGCAGAATCATCAGTCCGACATTCCATCCTTCGAGAATCGCACTTCGAAACGCACCCGCCAGCACCACCGCCGTCGGCATACCAATCGTTGGCCAATTCCATGTCCACGTCAACTGGGCTCTCATCTACCCTCAAACCCGGCTTCAAGCCCGCCAACAAAGCGCTTGTTCACCAGTGGACATTGACCCAGTTCTACGAGAACAGCATGAACCCATCGGTATCCTACAGCGAAGAGGAAGAATACGCCCGCTACATCGAACACCCACTTAACCTACCTCTAGTAGTCAGTAGCGAGATGCCCACCGCCGACGACCCCAGCGCGATGGAATTCTACGACTACCTTTCCATGACAGAAGGCAGCATTCCTGCGCCCAAGAACTTCGATGAAGATGGCGTTCAAATAACCCTCTCTGATCTACCTCGTCTAGACACCGAACTCGCAAACCAATCCTTCGCCCGCCCCATGACCTCCCAGTCCGTCAGCACGCCCTTCTCCCACGCGCCCTCTTACTCGTACCCGCACACGTACAATCTGCACCCGCACGTCTACGCGGATGTTCAGGAGCCGCCTCCACAGCCACAGTCTACTGGGAGTAAATTCCAAACACCGGAAGAGGATATCGAGGAGTTTGAAGAGTTTCTGCGCGTCAAGGAGAACCCGTTGGACGTCGAAGAGGAAGATACGGCGAAGAAGAGATACAAGGCTTACCGGCAGTGGTTGAGAGGTAAGAGCTTCTTCAAACAGAGTAAGGTTGATCCCGAGTGGCAGGCACAGTTGCCTGTGCGGTAGTTGGGAAGGTTGTTCAGGTTGGCATGGGGTTCGGGTTTGATTACTTGGAATGCATTTGAAGCCCATTGGGCCATGTTCTGTCTGATCTGCATGATTCTGCTCGTTTACTCTTACACTATCTCGTCTGTCATACCTGCAAGTACCCCTGCGCCAACGATTCCTCCGTCCTTGGCCTCCTTGAGTGTAACTTGCTTGTTCTTGTTTGATGATGAACCCTCCTCGACAAGGACGTCTATCCATTGCTGGCATGTCTGCAGCCACTTTGGATACTGTGATATAGTTCCTCCAGCGTATGCTATGACCAGTTCCTCAATTTCGCGTTTGCCCTTTACACTTGCGCCGTTGCTTGGGGATTGCTGCTTGTCTAGCGTGACGTCACCCACACAGTTCAACAGCCCAACACACGCGGCAGCGATGAGAGCGGAAGAACGCTGTTGCACAGCCTCAGCGATATCTCGTATCAGCTCCACCTTATCGACAGTCCAGAAGAAATCATCCGGGTTTGCGTCTGGGTATTTGCTTTCCAGCTCCCCTTGTACGATACGACCGCCCTTTCGTGCAACGACTTCGGAAAGGAAGCGTGTCGGCAGGGCATTCTTGAGCATCAGCGATGACGGTATTTGTACGCCCTCCTCCTTTGACACGACGTCGACAAACACCAAACGTACAATCTCGCCAAGATACCGCCCAGAAGTCATGTATTCGAACGGCTGGAAACCTGGTGCGTCGCTGTTGGCGTCGAGTGTCATGTCCCATTGTGTCTTGATGTTCAGGTCGACTAGCGGCTTGTCGGTGCCACGGATGGTCCACTCTGTGTTGATGACCACTGTTTCCGTAGCATCGGGGTTTGGAAGTGCGCTTCTTTTGTCGGGGTGTAGATTCTCGGGCTTCATTGGTACGGTGGCATTGGTGCCAGTGCCGACGATGAGGCCCATGGCTACGCGGCTGTTGGGGGCCGCTTTGGCCGCATAGGCTAGAGATGCGAACGTCGCTACTGTGTCGTTAGTAATGGCTGCTACCCGTATCCTTGGCAGTTGTGACTTGGAGTGCTTGAGCTGGTCTGATGTAGCATCTGTGTCACAGTATCGCGCATAGCCAGCCAAAAGCATCTTTCCTAGATTCAGATCCGATGTGATGGCGAACCCTTTGCCCATCGGCAGTAGGGTCGCTTCTGAGAGACGCGTTTGTCTGGATGACCTGTTAGTGAGATGTCGTGGTTCATTTAGGAGCCCACTTACGCCATTGGGAAGCTGAAAGTGATACCGAGCAGGATTTCGTCACCTAGTGGAGACGAGACGTCTTCTGTGGTCTCCTGTTCCTTGAGAGCATCCTTGACAACCTCAGCGATACAGTCACCAATCCAGGCAAATAGATCCTCGGCTTGATCCATCTTCAAGTGATCCTCAATCGGCCAATTCTTGTCATGACTCCTCTTGATCTGTGAAAACACGTTCTCCCCGACGGTGCTGCTGCGTGTCCGCTCATCCTCTGGGCCGCCATCTGGCTCTCCGATTAGCTCAACGAAGCCGACTCTCAGATTCGTGCCACCAACATCGATGCTCAAAAATTTGCCCTTCTCTTTGCCCGTGGGGAGCGCCGTGACTGGTGTGACTAGGAAGTGCTCAGTGGAGGATTTGGCGAGGTGAGTGTAGGTAGCCGAGAATTGGAGCGCCAGATCAAGCAAAGTGCTCGTATTGATAAAGCCGGTCAAAGCTTGAATCGCAGCCGGCGCAGCGTCCTGGTGATCATCCGACGCCATGTTTCGGGTCGGTACCTGGGTCAGGAACGGGTCTTGGGTGACGATGCAGGGCTGCTGTCACATGTATTATGAAGGCGAATCGGGGATTGGGTGCAGCCTTGCCGGTGGCAGAAGAAGACGATATGTCTAAAGGTGGGGTATTAGAATGTTAGAAAGAGTCATTCCATCATGAGCGAAAGAAGCGAAAGGAAAACGAGAGGCGTAAGATTGCAAGCGTTACGCGCGCAGCAGATCAGTCGTTCATGAGGTAGGATCCGTGTAGCCCCTCCGAAGCTCGGTGTTACATTCGTGTAGAACGCCACACGGCTACAGCATGACGGCTAATTGTTACGCCGTGCTCTGCTGCCTCCTCGGCTCTTTCCACGTGTTGGGAGCGAGGAGGCAGATTGTGGGTAAGGCGTCACGTCATTGAAGAACGCGTCTTGACGACTTCCTCGACGCTCACAAGATATAGAGTTTAGATTGTTTTGTTTTTGCCTGAGCCCTAGATCCGCCACTCATAGCCTTGACACGTTAGTCGACACGCTATCAGCAGTAACCCGAACGCCTATCAGTCCATCTCTTGCCGCATTCGACTTCGTCCATCCCATTACAAGCGCATTGTGTCCAGCAAGCCAGTCCAGACCACCAACCACCTATCACGAAATTCCCCTATACGAGACGCTACATAAGAGCCGCAGTCTACCCCGACGCCATCCCGCGCAATGGAAGAAAAGGCGCCCCTCCTCCCCAACTCGCACGTCGACGCAAACGCGCCGCCGCCCGACGAGACCATGGTATCGCGCAAGACGAGGAAGACACGGCTGCAGATGGCGGCCGTCGTGCTGGTCTTCAGTCTGTTCTTGCTGGCGCGCCAGTTCACCTGTATGGACTTACATGATGAAGCCGACACCAAAGTGCCAGTAGACGTGCACATCATGTCCAAATGCCCGGATGCGCGGGACTGCCTGAAGAAGCTCGTCCTGCCCGCCATGGCCAACGTGTCGGACAAGGTCGACTTCCGGCTGAGCATGATCGGAAGGTACGTCTTGCTACCCACGCGGAAGGTGCAGACCACGTAGCTGACAGACACGCAGCCTAACAGCAGACGACGGCGTCGAATGTAAACACGGCCAAACCGAATGTCTGGGCGACATTGTCATGCTCTGCGCCGCATCCGAGTACCCCGACCCTAAACTCTACCTTGGCTTCACGAACTGCCTCACCACCGATTACGCCGAGATACCCGCTCGCTCCCTCATCGAAGACTGTGCGCTGGAACACGGCCTAGACTTTGGCGTGCTGAACGATTGTATGAGCAAGGAGAACGGCGCATATGGCATGGGCCTGCTGCGGGACAGCGTACAGCATAGTAGCGATGTTGGCGTCACAACGAGTTGTACGGTCAGACTGGACAGCAAGGTGCGGTGCGTGACCGATGGTGGCAAGTTCAAGGACTGCGAGGGTGGAGATAAGCCTGAGGATCTCATCCGGGATATTGAGAGACTATACGACGAGGCACAGGGCTGGACATATTCTTAGACATACGATTTGAGCAATTTGGGCATTTGGTTCTGGCGTTTGGTTTGAGCGGCTCCTACACGCATCGTAGATTGATAGATATACCCAACATACCTCATTTTTCTTGTCACAACACACTTGGCAATGCGAAGATTTTTGAAGTCTTGATTTCATAATTTCAATACGCCTCCCATGCGCGGAAGACCTAACCAGTGCAGATGATAAACTCCAATGCTAAACATGCACAAAATGCCTCCCACTTTCTCACTCTACTCTATTGGAACTCGCCGAACTCGCCGTCATCAAAGCCCAAGTCCTCCGCCGTCTGTTTCGGCGGCGTGAAGTTCGCAGCGTCAAAGTTCTGCCTACTTCTCCTCCGCTCCTCCTTGACACTCTTCGCGCTGGGCGGCGGAGGCAGGAACCCAGGTCCTCCACCCCCACTTCCCGGCGGCGGCTTTATGCTGAATAGCGCATCTTGCTCGCTCTTGCGGTCGCCCTCGTCGTTCTTCTCGCCGCCCTCGTGTGATCTCGACCGCCTCCCCTTCAAGCCACCGAGATTTATCGATATTGTCTCGCCGGCCTTGAGACTGAAATCGCGTTTCGGTTCTTCGGCGACGGGCGTTTGTGCGGATTTGGGATTGCGCGATGACGACGACGCTGCGGGGTTCTGTTCAAAGCCCAGTACGCGACGGGCGTCTTGCAGCGCAATGCTGAAATCGAAGGCTTCGCTGCGTTCTTCGAAGCCCATGCCCAGTATTGCTTTTCTCCCCTCGCCTACGACGGTGATGGCGAAGAAGCGGCTGCTATCCAATGCCTGTTCTACTGTCCTCTCACTCGTGTAGGGCGCTGCCGCAAACAGATCTCCCGTCTTGGGGTCCTCCAGCAGGAGGGTGGTTGTGACCTTCTCCTCTGCATCCTCGTTGCTTTGTTGCTCCTCATTGGACGGTATTGAGGTTTCGACGACGCGTAATCGGGCGGTGAAGATCTGGAGCTTGTTGTTGTCGGCTGTCCAGGTCGACGCCTGGTAGCCTTTGGTAGAGGTTGCGGGCGGGATTTGGTAGATGTGGACTTTGGGCGCGAGGTAGAGGATGCGTTGGATGGCGGTTGAAGGGAGGGGCTCGCCAGTCAGAGGATCGACGTTCATGGTTGATGGACTATTGGGCTCTGCGGGGCCTTTGTGTTGTCAAGTTATGCTGTCTGGTAGGTGCGTAATGCTTTGCGACAGTTGTTGTGCTTTGGGCGTCCCCTGGATCTAGAAAGTTGGGGGAGCTATAATCTTAGCGGGGTAAGGCTTCCTTGAACTCTGCAAATCCCACGACGCTGGATCCTAAATGCCAATAACCTTCGAGGGCGCTCCGATTCAGGGTGGCTGTAATCTCAAACAGCGTTTGAAACGGGCGTGGTCGGAGGGATTGGAGGACATGATTGCCCTCGATTCTTCTCCAGTCGGTGATGCGTTGGCACTGCAGGGTCTCCGCGCTTTGGATGGAGAGACCCCGCCCATTCATATTCGTTGCGGGACATATGCAGCCCAGGTAAGGTGACCGCTTAGCGCTGCGGAACATGCGTTAGATCGCCTTAGTTTCCTCCATCTTTTGGGATGTGACGATACGCGATGCTTGTGCGGTCTGTAGCAGGCTTAGGTATAACCGTACATCCATCGTCACGCGCTCGGTTGCAGAGTAAGGCGACGAATCATCTCAATGGAAGTCTATTTTATTGTCATGAGATACGCATGGTTGGTCTATTTTTGAGGTCAACAGCAAACCGACTCTAGCCCGCCGTCCAAAAATATCGTGCACGAGTCAAGTATATACAGGAAGGAAATCGAAGACAAAAGCCGCGCCTAGATGTAGGTGTAGCAGAAAGGTCCGCCCATGGTGCTCATCGCATCAGCAACAGTGATGTTTCCGGGATAAGCGTATCCGAGATCCATGGAGTCGGTGAGCTTGGTCGCAGGGGCGGTGGGGTCACCGAGGGCGATAGTTCCGTAGATGGCGTTAGTCCTTTCCGCGGGGTTTACGTTCTGCCATGACCACCACACACGGTCGATCTGGGCGTGATGGAAGTAGAAGTATGGGTCACCTGTTCATTGTTAGCCCAGAACACTCGTGAACGGGGGCAGGGAATACATACCAGGAGAGGTGAAGAAATCAGAACCGGGGTCTCCGCCCACGGTGAAGTGACCAGCAGTGTGCACACCCATGAAGTTGTTGGAAAATGCGTTCTCACCACCTTGCATGTCGTACCAGAAGGTCTTCATGTCAGGGCTGTTCAGAAGTTTGACGACCATCTCATCGTTTGTCCACTGGCTGGAAGACCAGGAAGAAATGTCACGCTTCAGGCAGCGAGGGTTGTACGCGACTCCCGCATTGGGATCAGCGAAGTCAGCGATAGGGTTGGGAGGCGTGCAGAGTGAGTCGGTGAAGACAGGACCAAGGTTGACTGACCAATCCTTGAAAGGACCAGACGTCACACAGCCTCCGCCGGTGCCCTTGGGGATCTTGATCTTAATCTCGAGGTTGGATGGAATACCGTAGAACGTTTGGTTGCTGCAGCCTGCATCTCCATTACCGCCCATTGAGGTATCGGAGCCGTCTAGAACAGGGCTCTTCGTTGGGTCGTCAGCCCATCGTGGCCAATTGTAGTATGGCTGGTAGCCCTTGTAACCGCACTCGTCACGGAGAGTTTTCTCGTAGGCATAGGTAAAGTAGCGGTGCCATGGAAGGAAGTTGCCAGTGTTGTGGATGGCGAATGTTTGCTTGATGTGAGTAGCAACAAAGTCATCGTATCGGTTCCGGCAACCCGGGCACTCAGACGCGGGCGTCTTAGGGGGTAGCTTGGAGATACACTGAACAGCGTTGATGTAGTCTTTCTTCTCCGATTCAGTAAAAGTCACCCTGTGCATGTTAGCTAGCAGTAGAAAATTGAACTGCAACGGACTTACCATTCCTTGCGAACAATGATGTTCGTGGGGTTGCACTTCTTGAATTGGTCAGGCTTCTGCGTAGCCTGGAAGATCTGCTGATTGATGGCAGCAATACCCGCGTACACATCAGCTTGCAGGATCTTTGGTCCGGGGAGGTTTGGAGAGACATTCTGTCTCTTGTCGAATGAGACAGCCGGAGAGGCCTCTTCCAACGATGGAATAGCACTGGCTAGTGCTGCAGGTGCAAGCCAGAAGAGTGCAGCGGTACGCATGATGGCGTTTCGAACCGGTTAAAAATGGATGATCGACTGTCTTGAGGGGCTTGAAGGATGAAGACGATGGATTGACTGAAACGGTCGAAGACGTTGAATAAGGTTCCGGGTGAGCGGCCGTCTGAGCTAGCTACTACTGTATTAATATTAGGAGATGGGGGAGGCGTAGTCAAAATGTGGCGATGCCCTGGCTAAAGTTTGGAGGCCGCATGCGTGTTCAAATACTCGCAGGAGGTACCTTACCACTCGCCCCATCTAGTCTAATAACAGTCCAACATAACTGTGCCGTAGCAGATCGTGCTGTCTACAGACCCATCAACTCGGTTTGTTGATTCCGGGTAGCCATTGAGTCAGTTGGGTGGCCCTTGGGCTTATGCCATAATGAAGTTTTATTCGCCCGGTATCCGGCAAGCGTTTGAAAGGGTTGGACAACCTCCTTTGTGCACGATCTATTACCGGATAGGCATCTGGAAAATGCCGAGGTCGCCTCGAAGGATCCGATGAGGCGTTTCCTAAACTCCGCTACACGTGGGTTCGCATGAGTCTCGCCCCTAAATGTGAGTGGAAAGAAGATGTACGACCGGAATTGACACCTGTAACTGAATGCAAGATGCGTTAGCGGCTCGATTTGATTGGATGCTGGATTATCGGGGTTCTCGGTTACGGGTTTATGAAGGTAGTCGAAGGATCCTGTAGGCGGCCTGGTATAAGCGGCTGAACGAGGAGCATCTCGAGCCGTGTGGGCCGGCAAATTCATCAAAGATGGCTGTAGCTTTCCACAGAGGGAAGCGCACCGGCACGCAGGCAAGTCCCGACAAGAGTGCCGACTGGATGTATCGACATCGTGTTGCTTTCCTTGAAGGGTTTGGCTTCTTGATCCGGTGAAGGTGTTTGATCCCGGAAGAGAGCGAACACATTGCAGCGCGATCTTAGCAAGATGTTGATGCTTGATCATAGCCAAATGCCACTTTATTTTACCCGGCCGCATCGTGCGAAGCCCGCTGTCCGGATGCGGAACTCACGGGAAGAGCTCTAGGTTCATGGCGGATAACTGCTGCATTTTGCTCATGGTCCGATGGAGAGCGCCAGATCGACCAGTCAGTGGCTGGTAAAGAAGCTTCGATCATCGCTCGTGCTTAGGCAGAACGCATTAAGGTGGCTAATAAAAGTTTTGCTCGGAGACCCTGTCGATTTTGAGGAGTCTGGAGTTCTGGTGCTCCAGCTCTGAACGGGAGGGGAATAAGGTCCACGGGCCGCGAGAACACGCTATGGCCGGATAATTCCAGGGCACGCCGCGGAGGCGGCAGCGGCAGCGGCAGCGTGAACGTCTAGCGCCCGGCCGACCACCAATCCGTTTACTCATCTCACATGTTACCACCTACATCGTCTGCGGCAGGTCCGGACTTCGCTTACTCGACCTTGCTCGCGTGCCGCGACGCTCGCACTTTCATTACCAATGGCTTTGGTATGCGAAAAGCAAGCAGTACGCATTGACACGAAAATATCACACACCATTGTCCGACGTACTCAAACTGCGTCCCATTCGTGGCCAATGGGCAGAAGACAGCAATCACGGTCAGTCGTACAGGAACGTTGGGCAATATGGAAGGAAGAAGTCTGAGACCTGCCGATGACTAGGATGTGTTCGTTTACACAACGTGCAGCAGTCTCCATCTCCGTGCGTAAAACGACAATCGTCTTGACTAAAATCCATGACCAGGACGCCTGACAACTAGACCGAAGAGGAAAGTCGCTACGAACTTCAATAATCCTTCAGTAAAACATCGCGTTCTCGTTCAGCCCGCGTTACTTCGATGCGCAGTAGGTGTACCTGCATAGCCTCCAACTCAGGCTATCCTCCGAGCAATATCTGTGAGAGGGCGGGCTTCGAAGTCCGTCTTCCTATAGAAGTATTGATCATCCCGACTCCATATTTTCCTTGTCAACGATCGTGGCTTTAACCATGAATGACTGAGTGGACGGTACGGACCGTCCGCGACGTTGCGTGGTGGACAGGAAGACTGTGTCGTCAAAACGTTCCGCGTAGAAGGCTTTTCCATGAGAAACCCTTCGCGCGTGCTACCACATCTATCTTGAAGCCGAAGACGTAGCAGTTGCGCGGCATATCCAAGGATGAAGGATTAAACTTCGTACTCACAGAGCCGCTGGTCGCTACGAGAGTGGTCAGTTTGCCATCAAAAACGCCATTCCGGCTATTCGCAAGCTGCACGATCCTGCCGAGCCGCCATGTCGACATTGAAGTGGCGGCCCATGCATGTACGACGAGCTGTTACTGGCCTAAACCAGGACTGTTTGAGATGTATGTTCGCTTGTGTGCGGTTCGGGTTTACACAATGTGCATGTGCCTAAGTGCTACTCTGGAGAAGCCCGCAGGGAACGCTCCTGAGCAACACTCTAATAGTCTGGGGACCTACTTCCAAGACTTACGGACTTGCCATCCCTTTCAATCCGCGCAATAACCAACATGGAGTATCACGCTCTTGTTGCGAGACAGGCTGAGGGCTTGCCCGTGATGCCAGCGCGATCACCAGAATACATGGCCGAGAATCAAGCTGGACGCTTGATGGCGGTGGAAGGTTCGTTGTTCGCACTGTCTACGAGCGCTATACTCTTGCGATTCTATGTGCGCCTCTTCATGCTAAAGACATTTGGCTGGGATGGTATGTATGATCCATTCGCATTTGTATCAAACAGAACTGATTGAAACAGATGCTATGATGGCGATTGCATTGGTGAGTCGCCATGCTCATGCATGAACTTGCTCGAAGGGAGCCGGTTGCTAATCGTCACTTCACAGGCCCTAAGCTCCACGACCCTGGGCTTATTCCTGAAGGTCATTGACCTGGGACTTGGACTACATGCCGAAGCCTTTCCACCCGAGAACGTATTAACCTTCTTCAAAGTCATGTACTTCTACTCGATCTTCATCATCGCTGCATACAGCTTCATCAAGCTTTCAATCGGATTCTTCTTGTTACGGCTCGCGGACCGAACAAAGTGGCGTCCATTTCTCATTGCCATGTTGAGTAAGTCTGAATGAGCTACGTGGTAAGAGATAAGCAGCTAACTTGCGATCAGTCTTCATTGGTGTGTTCACCATTGGTTCGACATTCGCCATCATCTTCCAGTGCATTCCGGTACAAGCGGGATGGGACTTCAACATGCGTCCACCGACAGGGTAAGCTCTTCACTCACTTCCAGTAACATTTCAGAACAACGCTAACGTGTCTTTAGAACTGCGAAGTGCTACGATTCTGGTATCTTCAAAAACGTCGGCGTCTTCAACTCTTCAGTCAACATCGCCACTGATCTGCTGTTCGCCCTCATCCCCATCCCGATGGTGTGGAAGCTACAAGTTACGATCCAAACGCGCATAGGTCTGGCAGTCATCTTGAGCTTGGGTCTCTTCGCCTCTGCAGTAGCCATATACAAGACGCCAATGCAGTACAACTTCTTCAAGATAACCGACTGGTCCGGTGATGGAGCATGGTACTACATCTGGCAACAGTACGCACCCTTCTCTAATGGTTTACGTTTCCACTTTGACTAACCCCTCTTACAGAGTCGAGATGCACGTAGGCATCATCGCCGCATGCCTCCCAACCATGAAGCCCCTCTTCGCGAACTTCTTCGGCCAAATGCGTTCTCTCGCCACCAAAGGTCGCACCACTGGCAACAGTACACCTTTCCGCTCCAATGGGTACATGAAACACGATGACATGCGTCCCGGTAACGCATACGCCATGAGGAACATGTCTGGAGGCTCACAGTCAACGGCACGGGATCCGTACTCCGAGGATACCGTGCTGGGCAAGGACACGTACACTTGCGAGGCTTCACGAGGAAGAGCCTTGAGTAGGCCCAAGAGTCTCGCGGGCGAGAGCGACGATAGTATCTTGGAGCATGAGGTCAATACCGGAGAGAGGCGCAGTGTGCTTCCTAGAGGTATGACTATCGTGAGGACTACTGAGGTCAACATTTCCAGATAGTGTGGGTATGTGAGTTGTACGTACGCAGTTGAGGTCGTCGTTCCTACACGGCGTTATGAAAGATACCCTGGTAAAAGCACTGACGGTCGCGCAATGTTTGTATGAGTATGTAATAACGGTTATTTGGTATGTAGCACATCTGCTTGGATAAGCACCTTCATCAGATTCTAGTCTATCGTGTAATCATGTCTATGGTCTTTCTATGTCGTCCAACCTTTTTGTCTATGATAACGCCCGAGGGATGTGATCCATGTGAAGATGGATTCGTCTGCGCCGCAGCCACTGCCGTGCGCACATCATCGGGAGGATTCGGTATCTACTGCGCCGCAGCATAGACAGTCCCAACATCCAAACTCTTGGATGGGTCTCCACTACGAAATCTCCGAAATCCTACTTATTTTGCCGTCTGAACGTCGATGCCAGCAGCGCCGCTCTTGTACGCCTCGTAGCCTTCCTTGGCGGCCGCTTGGACAGTGGTCTTTCCCTCAACGATGCTCTTGCACTTGGCCAGGATGTTGGACCAGTCCTCGAAGACTGTGAATGGCACGTCCTCCCGTGCGCAGTAGCTGATCAAGTCGTGACCCTTCTTGGCGAAGAGCAAGTCGGTCTCGCGTGCTGCAGAGAGATCGGATACACCGTCGCCGGCGTAGAACATGGTTGGGCGGAGGTTCTCGGGCAGGCTCGAGTACTTTCGCAGTTCAATGGACTTGTCATGACCGAAGCCAGACTCCGGGTGCTTGAACAAGATCTGCCATCCACCCTCCTCGTTAATGTTCTTTCCTTCGCGTGGACCAACGTGGTTGCCCAGGACTTGCATCTTGCTTGCATCTGGCCCGACCAACTTCTCCAAGAGCGCCTTGATGACTGGCTCCATGCCCGAGCTCAGCACTACGACTGGGATGTTGTTCTCCAGCGACCATTCGAAGAAGCCCTTGAATCCAGGGTCCAACTTGATGTTGTCGACAAGGTACTGGATACATTGGTCGTAGGGCTTTGTGACGCTGTCCATCATGTCGCGGAAGGAGTCGCGGAAGGAGATCTCGTTGTTGAGGCAGGCGATGTTTCCCGCGCGGCGCTTGTCGCGGCCGTAGCCAATGTTGTCGGTCATGAAGTCATTGGAGTCTTGGAGGGTGATCGTGCCGTCGAAGTCGGTGAAGAAGATGAACTGTGCTTGTTAGTTGAGACGAACCAATCGTGTCAAAAGATTTCTACCTTGGGGTCACTCTTCATGGCAGGCAATTGTGCCAGATCGATTTGTGTTGAACCCATGTTGGAATACTAAACGAGCGACTATGGTGCTGGTTTACGGTGGAGGTGTGAATGTAGGAGTGAGAAGCACCCCGCCAGATATCAACACCATCTAAAAGATTAGGCCAGGGGCGCTAGGAAACCCTTAATCGGAATGCCGGCAGTCTGCAAATAAGGGACGGGTTGCTAGAGCTGAGAGGGCCAGTCACCGTCATGCCGCAACCCCACGCGCCTTGGCACGTCAGCGCTCGCTGCGACGCCGCCCGCCCGCTTCGGGGGTCCGCATTTTGGCGCATTTTCGTCATTCGTCATCCAGCTCAGGCGCTCTCCATGTGAGGGCAGAGACAAGAATGAGGCCACTGCTTCAGCATGCTTCACGCTCGCTTATCGCCAGTACGGTAGCTCCTTCTTCGCGTTCTTTCAGTAATGTCGCTCGCAGCGCATCGTCGGTGTGCTGGAGTTATAGGTATCGCACAGCTTCTGGTGCGCAGAGGTGGGATGGAAAGACACAATTGAGCGCCAACGTATCCGCAAGTAGGTCGCGGCGTACCTTTGCAAGCTCGACAAGATGGATGGAAGAAGGGAGACCGCCCAAGCCGTCGGATCCTATCGCAATGCCACCGCCCGCAGACGACGCGAATCCCCTCCAGCAACCTCCAACCAGATTATCAGCATCCACACCATCGCCAGAGGATCAAGAACGGTTAGAGCGAAGACTCAACGCTCTGCTAGAGGATCAGAAAGCTATCAAAAGAGCAGCCGAGACTTCGGTGGCTGCATTGACGGATACCCCCGTCCCCGAGGTCAAAGAACCACCTCCACAAGAGCCGGAACCACCCAAGAAGGACGAGTCCTTAGATAACATTGCTCGCGTACCGGATGAACACCTGCCTTCGCACCAAGAGAAGCAGAGATGGAGTCTTTCCAAGCGCTTCTCCGAGGCCATGGATGAGCTGCTGCCGAAGCTTGCTGTGGTCACGCAAAAGGTCAACACATACACTGGCACCGACTACTCTGGGGTAGAGGCACTCAGGAGGGAGATCAAAGAGCAAGGTAAATTAGCAGATCGCCTACTATGGAGACGCGAAAGCTAACACCACACAGAGAAACTCGTCAAAGCCCGCCGCTCAGCCATTGATTCCGCCAAGCAGGCCCTCGATACCGCTCTCGCCCACCAAGCCACCTCGCAGAAGGAGGTCGTCGCTCTCCTCGAACGCAAGCATTCCTGGTCAAATGGCGACCTCGAACGTTACATGGCCCTCATCCGCTCCGAACACATCAACGACCAAGCCGTTCGCGAAGCCAAAGACGCCGTCGCAAACGCCGAAAACGCCTTAGAGGACGCGCGAGCACAGTTAGAGAAGAGGGAACGTGCACAATACCATGAAGAGCAAATATGGAGTGATACTATCCGAAGGAACAGCACATGGGTCACGTTTGGCCTCATGGGTGTCAACATCTTCCTGTTGTTATTGAGTCTGGCCATCTTGGAGCCCTGGCGGAGGAGGAGGATGGTCAGGGAGATCAAGAACACGTTGGAGGCACACCAAAAGCTTGCTATGGATGCCGCCGCACCATCAGTCGGTGCTGCAGCAGTCGCACCCGCATCAGCCTCTCGAGGGCTTACGGCGATTGAAGAGGAGATCGACCGGGTCGTTGATCATACCGACACACCTGCAAAAGCCGCGGCGCCTGTAGTATCTGAGGTCATTGAGGAGTCTCCAACAGCTGGTACAAACATTGCATCGCCAGTGGAAGCGGGCCTCATACCAGAGGTCATGCCTGAAGCAGCTGTTGATCCAGTGCTAGCTTCCGTCGTTGCGGAAGCCGAAACCGTCACACCAGAAGAAGAGGCTCTAACACCCGAGGAGCGCATAGCTGTCGCTGAAGAAAGCGCACCATCCCATGCCGCTCCTCGCTCCAAGTTGGAAAGCTTGCAGCAAAAGGCGAGCTTCATAGCACACGACATTGTGAGCGATCGCGTTATTTCGATACGGAGAATTGACTACACCAGCGCCATTCTTCAAGGTGCCGCGGCGGGAGCTGTTATTACTGCGAGTATAATCGCTATGTTAAGACCGAACTAAGGGTCTGCGTTTTGTACGACTAGACACATGTATCAAAAATGTATATAATTCGTTTTGTGAGGTATTGCTACCTGCTTAATCGCTTTATAGCCGTACCGTTCCATCCTTTCTGTCGAGATCCTTTCGAAGATGTACCTATTGTTCCAAGAACTTGCTAGTGAAATGGAGAGCTGTGTATGCCTGTGAGCTCCATTCTTGGGCTATAGGGTTACCTACTCAGGTTATAATATCGAGAGGAGAGATGGTTCTTTTGCTGAGCCCGAGCTTGCCTATTCAGTCACGTATAGAGTATACGTGGGCTGAGCCGAGAGGCCCTCCACCAGAGGGATACGGCCGACGATAGTAAGTATACGTATCGCTCGAACTGCAGCTGTTGGAAGCCGTGTGTATTACCAAGTATGCGGCGCGATGTCGCATCTTCCCTCCTTAGCCCAGTACGCTTTCGCTAGGAGGGTCGTAGGTGGTTATGCCCAGCACGGAGGCACAGACAAGGTGCGTCGCCGAGCATTCAGGGGCGTGCAATGATGCTACCCGCTATCCAGTAGGCTCGGCATAGTAGATGGGAGAAGCATGAGGAAGATGCGGCTTGCACCTACTCGCTCATGTCCTCGCTCTCATTTCCGTCGTCTACTCTAGCAAGCACTTCGCTCTCACGCTGTCTCTCTTTATCCGCCGCCTTCTCTACACTTTGTACCATCGGCAGCTCTCCAGCACCATCCCACGCTCTTGCTCTCTTGATGATATGTTGTGACTGCCGGATAACCTCCTCTTCCGCTTTCTTGATCGTGCCGCTAACTCTTTTGACCCTTATTACGACAGGTGTATCGAGGGGTTTGGGAAGGTGGGTAATGTATGTGAGGGCTGCCCAGACCATTTCGTAGTGGTCTCGTGGACATCGTATTATGGCTGTACTGGTCGAGGGGGAGTAGTAGTTGACTATGCTATTCGTTAGTAAGGCGTTTGTGAGGCTCAGAGGAGTGCGCACCTTTCAGACCCGAAGACACCATACCCGAACCATAGTCGCCAAATAAGTCTTCGACTCCATCCCGTATCATGCGTACGATGACGCCCTGCTTGAGAGCATCAGGCGTTGGCGAGTGGATCTGGATGGCATCTGGGAGTTGCGTCTTGCTCTTAGCGGGAGGCTCTGGGTATAGGAAGTTGACGACCAAGTAGCGATTCTTGACGCGAACCATATTCACTACAACTGTGTCGGTGTCTCTGTGTGACCGTGGAGTATGCGCGCGCCGAACAGTGTGGGGTGTCGAGGTGCAGTGCAAACGGAATCACCCAAAATAAAAAAGTGACAGGCAGATCCTTGACGTGACGCGATCGCAACCACCGCAATTGCAAAGAAAGGGTACTTGCGATTGACACTTGCGACAGTCCTCACGCACGCGCGAACTGACGCCAAAGTGACTAAAATCACAAGCAAGGCCCCATTCATCCATCCATCCATCGCAAGCGCGATCCACGCATTAGCGCATCAGGCGTGAACCGGCTTGGCTATGACGCACATGGCTAGAGGCAGCATCCCCAGCTTTAGTGGCTCTCCTTCCGCAGCTGCACCCTCACAGCCAACGGCTACTATCACCACTCAAGACCCACTCCATCACAACGACCTAGTCTCTCGAGGCCTCATCGCCCTTTCGAAAGCCCCTTCCAACCCCAAGTCGCGCAAACGAGCGAGAGCCACCCCAGCTAAGCGCAGAAGCCCTGGTCTTCCTCCGCCAGCCGTCAACATGGCGTCTTCGTCGTCTTCCACGCCGCTGCTCTAGTATGGCATACCTACTTCACAATGTGTATTGTGAGTAACGTGACTAACAACTTCACAGCGCATGCATAGCCCACAACACCACCGTCCTCACCGAACACACCGCCTCGGCCTCCTCAAACGCCTCCTCGCTCGTCTCCCTCGTCCTCCCACGCATCGCCCACGACAAATCCGCCCATAAGACTATCGATCAGTCCAAATTCTTCATTCACTGCCTCGTCAAATCGCCTTCAGACTTCCCCAACAACCAGTCGACAGCTGGCGGCCTTACCTTCCTCGTCATTGCTGAGCGCGACCTTGGCCAGCGCATACCTTTTGGCTTCCTGACAAACCTCGAGAAGAAGTTCTTTGCCGAATTTGAGCCTGGCAGCACTAATTTCCACGACTTGCCGCCGTATGGATGTGCGAGTTTCAATGGCGCGTTGAAGAGGATGATGGTCGAGCAGGGTGGTACGCAGGCCGGTCAGCAGGATGCGCTCAGAACTGCTCAGCGCGAGATCGAGGGCGTCAGAGAGATCATGACGGAAAACATTGAACGCGTGCTGGAGAGGGGCGAGCACATGAGTGTATTGGTCGACAAGACGGGCAGATTGGGCGAGAATGCGCGCGACTTTAGGGTCCGGTCGAGGACGCTCAAGAGGCGGATGTGGTGGAAGAACGTCAAGTTGATGGTGCTCCTGACGCTCGTCGTCATCTTTTTGATTTATCTCTTTGTTGGCTTCGGCTGTGGTCTTCCTGGTAAGTTCACTGTGGGTGGCAGGAATTCGTGCGCGCTCTCGTTGCTTTACGCGACTATGAGCTCGTACGGAGTCCTGCCACCCATATTGCCCCTGGTGGGCATCTCACGAAGGTGCTCACTTTTAGTGTGTATCCGCCTGCCTCGTGTAGACGGTAACGCCCTGAAAGCGAACACCTTCGTAGCGCGCGATATCTCGAACAAAACGCTAACGAACAACAGGTTGGGGACGATGCCTCGGTCACTAGAGTCATGCCGACAAAGGCACGATACGACGGTCTCCAGATATGCGAGAGGACCATCACGAAGAGCATACGACAAGTTCAGAAGTTTTGATGCGATTACGCAAAGCCTGACGACTTCGCGCGTGGGGAATTTGTTTATTGTATACACCAAGGGCGAGGCGTCTGGCGTCTTCCCTATCACCAGTAGTAATTACTACCATATTTCCGTTCCCATATCATGTTGTACCCAAATGCCACCGACTCCGTCCCATGCAGATCCTTTTCCATAATGCCCTTAGTTGGCTGTCCGATGATGCACCCCGATACCGATCCAAGTCCCAACCTCGATGAGGGACCCACCCAACGCCAGAAGAGATCGAAGTAAAAATGAAATAAAGTTCCCCCTCTTGACCCATAACAGAACAATAACACCGAGACATGCTGCAGAAAAAATGAAATAGCTTCCCCCCATACTGATGTTGAAAATTTTACATCATACATGTGCCTTTTACCCATATCCGGAACTCCTGTGTAAATGCTTGAGTATCTATCTACAAGATCTGTGGATGACGCTCGTCTATAGATGGTATAAACCCGAAAGGAAAGTAGGATGAAGCAGAACTTTTTGTTGCTTTGTTCGTTTCCGTGAAAACCGTCAAACGCCTGCCATGAAATCGTGCGCTGCATGGTCTCACTAAGGAGCCATGACCATGGCGAGAAGCGCCATACGCGTGTACAGGCCATATCTCATCTACAAGCATGTTAGTGGGAATGTTACACTGTAGCGCAGTGAGACTCACCTGTCTGAAGTAGGCCGCCCTAGGGTCAAAGTCCACCTCCTCGTTAATCTCGTTGTTCCTGGGCAGCGGGTGCATGACGATCATGTTCGCCTTGGCTCCCTTCAGCAGCTTGTTGTCAATGACAAACGCATCCTTCACGGCCTCGTAGGTGGCGACATCCGGGAAGCGCTCCTTCTGCACACGAGTGCAGTACATGACGTCCGATGAAGCGACGATGTCGTCTGTCAGCTCAGTGGTGACCTTGTTCAACTGACCACGGGCCTTGAGGGCATCGGTGACTCCCGAAGGCATGGGCAGGGACGCAGGCGAAACAAGGTTGATAGTGACATCGTAGTGGGAGAGGAGTTCACAAAGGGAGTGGACTGTTCGGCCGTACTTGAGGTCACCGACGAAGGTGATGTTCAGGCCGTTCACCGTACCCAGTTCCTCTCGGATAGTGAAGATGTCGAGAAGAGCCTGAGTCGGGTGCTCACGGCTGCCGTTACCAGCGTTGATGATTGGCACATCTGAGAACTTGGTAGCGATGTTGATCGACTCCTCAGATGGGTGACGCAGAACAATGGCATCGCCGTAGCAGCCCAGAGTGCGGATCGTGTCGGCGATGGACTCGCCCTTCTGTGTAGACGACACCAATTCGTTGATGACGACCACCTCACCACCAAGACGCTTCATCGCAGCATCGAAAGAAGCAGAAGTTCTAGTCGATGGTTCGCAGAACAGGGTGCAAAGAACGCGACCCTTGAGGATATCAAGGCAGCCCTGACGCTGGGTACCCAGACGCATCTCCTGAGCGATAGTGAACAGTAAATGAAGGTCTGCGCGTGAGAACTGCTTGACCGAGGTGATGTGTTCCCTCTTGAAGGGCGATCTTGCCAGAAGCTGCTGAAGAGACAGCGAGCCGCTGAGCTTAGACATGGGCCCAGACGAAGAGTCGTGCGCTCCAGGGGCTGCGGCGAACTCTTGGAAGTCCACCTTGCTGATCTCCATGTCGTAGTGACGAGCAATAGCCTCGATCAACAACTTCGCGTTCTTGACGTTGGTTACTAGAGGAGTCTGGTAGTCGACAGCCATACGACGGGTTTGGTATCCTCTGCTCATGTAGTTGGCGGGTCGACGGAAGCGGTTGCTTGATGGCAAGTTGATGTACAAGTCGATGAGGTTGTTGGACAAGTGCTGAGTGAGCGAGTACTCCTGCTTCTGCTCGTCGTGTTCACCACTGGACAACACTTCCAAGAACTTGACTGGAATACCGTGCTCTTGGATGTAGTCGGCAGTTCCGGCAGTAGCGAAGAGATTGTAGCCCATCTTGTGCAGACGCTCAATTGAAGGCAACATCTCCAGCTTGTCCTTGAATGAACCAATGGACAGCAGGATGTTCTTCTTCGGCAACCTGAAGCCAGTAGCGATGAGACCCTTGATGTAAGCCTCGTACTTGGTGCGACCGAAGCAAGCAACTTCTCCAGTAGAGGCCATCTCTACACCGAGGACAGGATCGGCGCCAGAAAGACGCGAGAAGGAGAACTGAGGAACCTTGACACCGACGTAGTCCGCGGGAATGTTGGTGGGAGGGTACTCCGTAACATGCAAGCCTGACATGGCCTTGGTAGCCATCTCGATCAGGTCGACACCCATGACCTTGGAGACGAATGGGAAAGATCGGGACGCGCGGACATTGCACTCAATGACCTTGATCTCGTTGTCCTTGGCAATGAACTGGATGTTGTAGGGTCCAGTTATATTAAGCGCTGCCCCTATCTTTCTGGTGGCGTCCTCGATTTGACGAATGGTCTAAGCATGTTAGTCTAGCTCACGAATCTCTTGTGTATCTGACATACCTCAGGGTCGAGATCTTGCGGTGGCAGGATCAGCGTAGCGTCACCAGAGTGGACACCAGCATTCTCGACGTGCTCAGAGATGAAGTGGCCAATCATGGTTCCGTTGCGGGCGACGGCATCCATCTCAATCTCCTTCGCATTCTCAATGTACTTGGTGATAACGACGGGATGCTCCTTGGATACATCGGCGGCTTGGTTGAGATAGTTGGCCAGATCGTGCTTGGAGTAGACAGTGTTCATGGCAGCTCCAGAGAGGACGTATGAGGGACGAACCAAGACAGGGTAGGATACACGGTCGCAGAACTCCATCGCCTCGTCGATGCTGGTAAGCTCCTTCCAGGCGGGCTGATCGACGTTGATGCGATCCAACATACGAGAGAACTTGTATCGGTTCTCCGCGTTGTCGATCATCTCTGGAGAGGTACCAAGGATCTTGACGTTCATGCGGTGCAGAGGTAGAGCGATGTTGTTGGAGGTTTGGCCTCCCATAGAGACAATAACGCCGCTGGAGTTCTCCATGGTGTAGATGTCCATGACTGGGTACGAAGTCAATATTCGTCTCACATACACTCCATACAATCAAAACTTACCTGTTTCGACGCTAATGTTCTCGAAATAGAGGCGGTCTGCTTCATCGTAATCAGTCGACACGGTCTCTGGGTTCTATCGACTTGTTAGTATTTGAACCTAGCCTGGCGATGTACGATAATGTTTGGGAAAAAATGGAAATTGTTTGGCGGTAGCCAGGAGGTGTTCAGTGACAGAGAGAGGACAGTACGAAATCTCTCGTCGTAGCCTGGAGGTATTCGCAGATCTAAGTGGTTTGCGATCGAACCACGAAAATGTTGCGAAGGCACCAGGCTACCTTGTCGTATGTCCGGTACAGCTGTTTGAGCGGACAAAGATGCGGGGTAACATGGCAAATGAAAGCGTAATAGCAAAGGTCAGTACTTACGTAGTTCAACATGACGGTCTTGAAGCCCTGTTCTCTGAGAGTACGGATAGCGCGAACAGAGCACCAGTCGAACTCGACCGAAGATCCGATACGGTACACACCAGAACCGAGCACCATGACACCCTTGTCGTTGAAGCTAATGTCATGCTCCTTGGCGTTGTACGTCAGGTAGAGGTAGTTGGTCACAGCGGGGAACTCAGCGGCGACTGTATCGATCTGCTTGACTACGGGGAAGATACCAGCATCAACGCGTACGCGACGCACGGCAAGCTCGTTGGAGGCCCAGAACTTCGCGAGTTGGCGATCGGAGAAACCCAACTGCTTAGCCTTCTTCAGCAATGGCATGGTGATGCTGACGGTGTTGTAGCTCGCCATAGACTTCTCAAAGTCACTAAGGGACTTGAGGCGGCTGAGGAACCACTTGTCGATCTGGGTCATCTCCCAGATCTTGTCGACGCTGTATCCGGCCTTCATGGCGTTGGCGATTGCGAACAGACGCTGGTCTGAAGGTGTCTGCAGTTCCTGATCGATCTCCATCAGAGCTGGAGTCTCGTTGAAACCAAGGTTGCTGGGGTCGATCTCGCGAATGGCCTTCTGAATGGCTTCTTCGAACGTTCGACCGATACTCATGACCTCACCAACACTCTTCATCGAGGAGCCGAGGAGGGTGGATACACGAGTGAACTTCTTCAAGTCCCAACGAGGAATCTTCACAACAACGTAGTCGAGCGATGGCTCGAAGCAAGCACAGGTGGATCGTGTGACTGAGTTGGAGATCTCGTTGAGAGGGATGTTCAAACCGAGCTTGGCAGCGACGAAAGCAAGGGGATATCCGGTCGCCTTGGAAGCAAGAGCGGAAGAACGCGACAGACGAGCGTTCACCTCGATAATGCAGTACTCCTTCGAGAAGGGGTTCAGCGCGTACTGAATGTTGCATTCACCGACAACACCGAGATGGCGGATGACGTTCACAGCGGTCGTTCGGAGCATGTTGTAGTCGGTGTCAGACAGAGTTTGCGACGGCGCAACGACGATGGAATCTCCCGTGTGGATACCAAGGGGATCGAAGTTCTCCATGTTGCAGACTGTGATACAGTTGTCTCTGCAGTCTCGGACGACTTCGTATTCGATCTCCTTCCAGCCCTTCATACTGCGCTCGATGAGGATCTGGGGGCTGGCAGCAAAAGCCTTGTTGCAGAGGTCGAGCAGCTCTGGTTCGTTGTTGGCGAAACCACTTCCGAGCCCACCAAGAGCATAGGCAGCTCGAACAATGACAGGGAAGCCAATGTCCTTGACAACGCGCATAGCCTCCTCTACGTTGTTGGCAGACGCAGACTTGGCGCACTTCTCGCCAATCGACTCCATGCTGCGAGCAAAGAGCTCTCGGTCCTCCGTGGTGATGATAGTGTCAATGGGAGTACCGAGAACCTTGACACCAAGGCCTTCGAATTCATCCTTGAGTTGGATACCGACCTGGAGAGCGGTTTGACCACCGAAGGTCACGTAGATACCGTCAGGTCGCTCTTTCTGGATGATCTTGCGGACGAAGTCTGCGTTGACCGGCAGGAAGTAAACTTTGTCGGCAAGGCCCTTGGACGTTTGAATGGTAGCGATGTTGGGGTTGATCAGGATGGTGTAGATTCCCTCTTCCTTCAAAGCCTTGATGGCCTGACTGCCAGAGTAATCAAACTCTCCAGCCTGGCCAATGCTCAAACCTCCACTGCCGAGAACGAGCACCTTCTTGACGTCGACCCTGGGAGTGAGCTTCTTGTTCTCCTCAAAGGTACCACCGGGGAATTCAACCGGCTTTGACAAGACTTCAGATGATGTCATGGCCTTCTGGATAGTGCTGATGAAGACATCGAATAGGTACTCAGTGTCGCGGGGACCGGGAGTATGCTCGGGGTGGAATTGCACACTGAAGTACGGCCTGCGCTCGTGTCGGATACCCTCGTTACTGCCATCGTTGGCGTTCACGAAGAGTTCCTCCCAGCCGTTGGGCAGTGTCTTGGAGTCTACGGCGTAACCGTGGTTTTGCGATGTGATGTGACACTTGCCGGTAAGCAAGCTGGTGCAGGGTATGTTGGCACCGCGGTTACCGAACTTCATCTTGACTGTGTCGGCGCCAGCAGCTCGGGCGAGCAATTGGTGACCAAGACAGATACCGAAGATAGGTGTGCGGGCTTCGTCCATGGCAGTCTTGATGTGCTTCACGGTGGACTCCATCATGGCTGGATCACCGGGACCGTTGGAGATGAAAAGACCATCGTAGTCCTTGCCAGCAAGCTGAGGGAAGTCGTAGTCCCAGGGAACTTGCAGAACTTCGACTCCTCTCCGCACCAAACATCTGAGCTGGTTGTATTTGAGACCGACGTCAACGGTGACGACACGCACGGGGCGACCGGAGGGATGCTTGAGGGCAGTGGCAGGGTCGGGCTTGTAGAGCTTGGGTTCCTTGATGGAGACTGTGCATGTGTTAGCGCGAATTTCTACGCGAGTTTGCTTGTTGTTTACCTTCAGCGACCAAGTTCTTCTGGTTGGGGTCGAGCCATTCGATTTGCTCGAAGCTGCTCCTCCAGTCCACCTCATCGTCAGCGAGAGTTTGGGTGTTCACTGCGCCGTTGGTGAGGGTGGTGGAGGAGGGGGATGGTCCGGTCCTCTGCATGAGGCGTCCCAACATGCTTCCCTCCTCTCGGATGCGCTTGGTCAGCGCTCGCGTGTCGACGCCGGTGATGGCGGGCACGCCCTGCTCCTTGAGCCATGCACCCAGCGAAGAGGTGGCCAAGTGATGCGAGTATTCCTCGCCGGCGTATGTAGCGACTACCAAACCCGCAATGTGGATCTCGTGGGATTCAAAGTGGGCCGGGATGCCCTCGAGAAGGCTGTCCATCTCTTCCCGCGAGGGCACACCATAGTTGCCGACTAGAGGGAATGTGATGACCAAGATCTGGCCGCGGTAGGAGGGGTCGGTGATGGACTCAGGGTAGCCCACCATGCCCGTCTGGAAGACGAGCTCTCCGGAAATGCTCTTGTCCGCACCGAAGCTGTTTCCGAAGCAGACGTAGCCATCTTGAAGCTCGAGAGCCAAGTCGTGGCTTTGGTCGGGCTGGGGAGCCATAATTGAGGGTATAAGTGACAGCTCTAGGGCTATGGTACCCTTGAGAAGCGAGACTGCCAGGCAATTGTAGAGAAGAGAAGAAGTGAAGCCTCAGAAAAAAAAAGTTCGGAGCCTCACAGCAACGAAAAATCGTGAGTAGCCTAGCTGCCGCTGCATGGCGGGGTTGATTGGTCTGCCCCCACCTTAGCGAATGACGAGTTAGTCGGCCTTTCTGTGGCTCGCCGAACATTTTGACCAAAACTCTGGTAGTGAAGAAAATATTTTACGTTGATCTTCATCGGAGGTTGTTCTCTTCATCGTGCTACTCAGAAGCGCTGAAGACGCCGTCGTAACGAATTTCTACCCTTGCCATGGATGGCTTTGCAACAGAGTAAGCAAACTCGAAGGCTCGAACGGGCGAATGTCACATGCATTTGCGTCGAGATCAACGCGCATGCAAATCTTCAACAAAGAGTTCGTGGGCGAGGACGCGGATGGCGGTGTGAAGACGAAGTGCATGTTTCGCCAAAGCTGCCAATCGTGCGTAGCGGGAACATCTTTAACGAGGTGGAGCGGTAAATGATCTGCACAGATCCAACGGCTCGCTCATGCGAGATGCCGTCACCGTCTGTCGTGCCTGTACGCGCAAAGGCATCTGTGAGGATGCGTGCTGCTATCGCAGACTCTGGTGTTGGTGTTTTCCAGTCCGACAGCGGCTAGATGACAAATACGATCTAGCAATTATCGAAAAGACATGCAGGGCCACAAGCCTCGCCCTAGACGCGAGCGGCAGGGTAGCTGTCAGGGTATTTATCGATCGAGATTGTCTAGATGCCTTTAGATCGCGGGATTCTTGACCGCATCAGACCGCGTCGTGGGGGCTATGAGCGATGCATCCTGGATCAGATGAGATGAGGGCGTGATGGTGGGTGTCTTCATCAGCTCGTCTCTGGTGTGGTGACAGAGGGCGAGGGCAGACTACCTGCATCAGGCATGTGGAGGAGGATCTGAGGTATTATATGTAGGCAGTCTGCACCCCAGAGTGCTAGCATACCCACTTCAGGGCAATCGTCGCGATGACGACTTTGAAAATGGCGCTTCGTGCCCCGGGCGAGTCTCACATGGCATTCTAGACATGCTTTTGGCGGCGCCCCGCGTTGCAGGGCCTGTCGGCATGTGGTCGACGGGCGCGTCTATTGGCTACAGACGCGTCTGGCAGAGGAACGACGCGCGATAAGGATCGAGCCTTTCCCTTCTGCATCTTCTGTCGACGGCGACGAGGGCGCATGACGGGCTAGAGTTCGCAGGCGGTGAGGTCGGCGTGGCACGAAAGTAGGCAAGAGCCCTTTTCACGATCCTCCTGCTTGTGCTTCATTTCCCGTCGGTGATGAAACCTCGCACTCTCCACCCAACTCGCACCCCGTCCCTCTCCCCTACCTACGCCGACGCTGACGAGGAATCCCGTTTCCTTTAGAGGCTCGAGGTAGTGACATGTTCGCCTCATTCTTCCGCCAAAAGTCACGCCGGCCCTCTGAGACGACGCCTCTGCTTGCGGCCATCCAACGCTACCGCCGCCGCCAGAATGGACAGGACTCGGAAGACGACGAGGACGAGCAGGATGCCCTAGCGCAGTACGAAGGCGAGGATGACGACGAAGACGAAGACCGCCAGCGGGATGGACCCTTGCTGCCCGTCTTTTCTTCTGAGGTTTTGGGTAGGCGCACAAATATACTTGCTACTGCATCGCACTGACAAGATCCCAGATCGCATACCCATCTACAACACCACGCATGCGATCCGCATAATCCTCGTCCAGCGATGCGAAACGACGCTGTCATGGGACCAGCTGCGCTCCCCGCAGGTGTCGCAGTTCCTCGTCAAGCCCATCCAGCAGCAGATCCGCTCCGACCAGTTCTCGCGCGGTCTCCTGTACTGCTTGCTCGCCAACTGCCTACAGTTCAAGAAGGAGGGAGAGGAGAACCCCGGCAATGTGGGCGTCAGCAAGACGCGGGCGCTCATATGCGAGCTGCTGGCTATGCGCCTGCTCAAGGAGTTCTCCACGCGCGAGCTCATCGATGCCCTCTCCTACGACTTCGACCCGCTCCAGGGCATGATGGTGCAGGGACGCGGGAACAACACCCCCGGCGGCGCAAACTGGTCGCGACAGGCCTACCGATCTGCGCGCATCTCCACCCTAGAGATCGCCATTCGCGCTCAGGCCAAGAAGTTCCTCGCCCATCCTCTGGTAGTACGCCAGCTGGAAGCCATCTGGGCCGGCACCATCGTCTTCCACTCCGCAGCCGACAATCTACACCGGAAGCCTGACTCCCCCCAACAGCGCGGATACAACACCCGCGATGATGCCTCCCCACGAACAGGCCCGTCCCGTCGCATGTCGCCCACCAAGCCCGCGCCTCCACTCCCTCCGCCCGCCGCGCTCCTCCGCCGTACAGTGACCCTCTACGATCCCCACGATGCCTCCCTCTTCAAGCTCTCCCGCCTTCGTGTTCCTCGCTACCGCAACCTGTTCTCGACGCTTTCCTTCGCCATCATGCTAGGTCTCTTCTTGGCGGTGCTGGCTGAGAAGTCAGAGGACATCACAGCCCTCGAGGTTCTGTTCTGGTTCTGGAGCGCCGGATACATGCTTGACGAAGTGGTCGGTTTTTCTGAGCAAGGCTTCGGTCTATACATTATGAGTGTGTGGAATGCATTTGACTTGGGTATCCTCCTCATGTTCATGGCCTACTACGTCCTACGCCTTTACGGAATTCTCATGCCCGATGTCAGTCGTCATAGCGTTGCCGCCATGGCATACGATGTACTTGGATCTACCGCTGTCCTACTCTTTCCTCGACTCTTCTCGGCACTGGATCATTACCGATACTTTTCGCAGCTGCTCATCGCCTTTAAGATGATGGCCATGGACTTGGTTGCGATTCTCGTCCTCATTGTGATAAGCTGCAGTGGTTTCTTCGTCGCATTTAGCCTGGCCTTCAAGAGAGATCTTGGTGCGTCCGACGCCGCATACGCCATTTTCCAGCTGGTAATGGGTTTCACACCCGCCGCTTGGGATCTCTGGGGTGAGGTCAACTTCCTCGGCAAGACTATGCTTGCTCTGTTCCTCTTCATTTGTCACTTCCTTATCGTCACCATCCTGATCACGGTCTTGACAAACTCTTTCATGGCAGTCGTTAAGAATGCCGATGAAGAGCATCAGTTCCTCTTTGCTGTCAACACTATCTCCATGGTCAAATCGGATGCTCTCTTCTCCTACATCCCGCCTACCAACATCATTGGATGGCTATTGATCCCGCTCAAGTACACCATGTCCTTCAAGAAGTTCCTACGCATGAACCGGCTTGTCATCAAGCTGACCCATCTTCCTATTCTGTTCGTAATCTTCTTTTACGAGCGTGTTCTTCTGTCACATCTATCATACGGCCCAACTGATCTGGTTGAACAACGGGGTCGGGCTGAATCCAAAGCGCCTGTGCCTGCGTTCAGCATCCGAGGCCCTACTGAGCTCTTCAGTCCGCGCCTGCGCGAGCCATCCGTCACTACCTTCCAGAAGGACCAGGCACTCGAGGAGGTGTTCCGGCGACCTTTCCGCGACTCTAGTTTCCAACCGACCCCCCGCTACCCAACACCTAGGAGGAACTCGGGCAACGTCGTATCCGATTGGATGAGGAAAATGGGCGATGATGATGAAAACGAACCACCTCAGGACGACTCGCGATCAGTTCTGGACCGACTTGAAGGGCCCAATAGGCCACATCTTCGGCGAACGAAGACCGCCGGCCAGCCAAGGCGCAGGCACCCACTCGCTACCAGGACGGTGGTTTCTGACCCTGATGACGCTGGGACTCCATTGACCCCAGCTATAGCAGAGGAAGAAGAACCAGATCTGAGTTTGGCTATGGTCATGGAGGAGGTGCCGCAGCAGACGGATGCTGATGGAGACGACGAGGATGACGACGCAAGTTCTGATCAGCAAGTCACTCCACGGATTGAGGCAAGCCAGAAAGACAGCAAGAGGCCTCAGACAGGATACCAATCTTCTGAAGACGAGTCCTTCCAAACGCCAATGACTGTCTTGCCGAAGTCGCAAAGCCGTACACCCGCCATTGTGGCGTCGCCCTCTGATTCCAGCTTCAAATCGAAAACGCCTTTGTCGCCTAGCAAGAGGCGTTTCAAACCGGGACATGCCCGTAACACTTCCACAAGCACGATCCTCTTCAGCCCTGTGAAGGAGACTATGAACGTTTCCCGCGCTCCATCCCCCGAAAAGCGACCAAGGACAGGCGTTCGCAGTGGAACAGCCACTGGTACGGCCACTCCCGGACGTCTCGACGGCTCGAGTGGCACAGGTGCCAAAACTCCAAAGCGTACTAGTGTCCCACCTCTTGCGGCTCCTTCTCGTCCTCGTGCCATTATGCCACCACGCGGGATATCGTCCAACCTGCTGTCTAGAAGCCACGGAGCACGCGAGCCTTCGTTCAACGCTATTGCCCTGGATCTGGCGTCAGACCTTGGAGACAATAACCTCAATCCCAACTTTGGCAACCTCAACGGACTACCTGCATCGTTCACCACGCAGTTCGAGATGGCTGCTAGAATGAAAGCACACGAGATGCAGAAGGGCAGCGACAACGACTCGGAGTCCAACCGCATGAGCAGGATCATGCTTGCGCGAATGACTACACTCGAGGAAGGTTTCCGCGACATGCTTCAGGAAGTCAAGGGACTGAAGCAGGGCGAAAGTCAGATCGGCAGCCGCGGTACGCAATCGCCGCCGAATGAGCTGACCACCAAGAAAAAGGGCAAAGCGAAGAAGAAGATGAGTATCCGACGAAGTGATGAGGAGCCAAGAATGGGCTCCAGTCTATAAAGAAGTAATGATGCCGCATGT
Organism: Alternaria infectoria; assembly: GCF_024043175.1. Classification (NCBI taxonomy): domain Eukaryota; kingdom Fungi; phylum Ascomycota; class Dothideomycetes; order Pleosporales; family Pleosporaceae; genus Alternaria; species Alternaria infectoria. The sequence goes on from NW_026250690.1 coordinate 3,077,234, forward strand.
GGCGCACTGCATATCTCGGTGTTTTGATTATTATCTCGCATGGCTTGCGTTTGGTACTTTGGGTTTGGCATAACTGTTTCGACGAGATACCCCATGGGTATTATTCATGTCTGATCAGCGGCGTTCCATCCGGTTCAGCAAGCATTGTCCGTGTCTTGCTTTTGTATCATTAGTTCTCGTTGTTTCTCGTCACAGTGTGGTCGTAATTTCTAGTTCAAACACAGTGGTATTGTAACACTATGGCTTGTTATCCTGCGGTAGCTTCCCTCACATCATATGTCACTCGCTCTCTCAGTGCACTCCAATATCACAAGAACGGGCCCGTTGGGTTTCCTCCTCCTGTCTTTTCAAGGTGTCGCCGGATCTGGGACCGAGGCACGAAGTCAGCGTGACCTCTACACGCGATTACGGAAGGAAGCTCACCTTATAGTTCATGAAGATGTGCCAGGCAGCCGCGATAGTGGAAATGATAATCATTGCGATGAGGGTGAGCAGCTCGAGAACTTCGCTTCGTGTCCAGGGTGTTGAAGACATGGTCATGTAGGCTTGTGGGAGTCGTGGATGGAGTCCACGGGTATGTATGATTGTTTGTGATCGTATTGGCCGCTGTTGCGAGAAGCGAGATGTCTGTTTACCCAAGGCCAAAGATATACAGGCATATATGTAGTTATTGCGTACACTGGTGTAAATTCATTCCGGTGGCTATCCAACATATCGATGACTACCCGGATAACATATCGATATCAAATTGTCTTGGAAGGCTGTGTTCTGACTATACTTATTTCGAGTGTCGGAACAAGACGCGGGACACCGCTCAATTAATCGCTAGACCGATTCGAGATGTCGGAAGCAGATTCTTACTCTGATGCTTAGAATCTGTTACACAGGTCATGTAACGGGTTCTCTATGGTGATGATAGCCCTGGAGGCGATGCAGTGCTAGTGCGGATGCGGATGTCGGAGTGAAAACTAGGCTGCATTGAGACGTCGGAGCCTCGAGCCAAGACAGCGATGTGCATGTGGCTGCAGAATGCTGCGCAATTGCCATCTTTTCCATGCGCACTTCGGCAGGTGGCTTCTCCCTGGCCTGCTGTCAACGATGTCGCTCGCTCCTGTAATATGTTTGCACGTCCGCTCTTCAGGGTGCGGTTTTGCTGTTCACCCGCATCGTCTCTTTGGCCTATACATCGCACCTAGCTGACGTGTATCTGATCAGTGTCTTCTGTTCTCCCCAGTCTCCCGCCTGAATAGCCACTTGGGCAGCCTCGTCGATATGACTGAGTCCGCAAGCGACATCCACATGGAAGACGGCGATCCAGCTTCAAATCATCAGAGGTATCTTCCCGACTTCGATGGATCATATGCAACCTCTGGGTACGATGGATACCTTGCTATGGAGCAGCAGATGAGCTCTGTTGAGCAGTTGCATGCATGGTACAACGGCCCTTCACTTGCTTCCAGCATGAGCCCACCTGTTCATCTGGCGCAATCATGGGTGCCTGATCGGTATCCCCAGGAATTTGACAACGACTTGTTATCGTCAAATATGTGCGAGGTTGATCCTTCAACTTGGCTACCCACATTCTTCAGTGGACCCGCTAAAAATGATAATACTCGAGTTTATCAAGACGTAAGTTCAATCTTGCCAGATGAGAAGAGACCGAATGTATACTAAGGCTACGTTTCTCTAGATCTCCCTGAACGCCACTACTGATGTGGGGTTGTACCCGCAGACGATCAGCTCTTTAATCGCGCAGGGTTCTCTCCCTGTGGATATGCACTATGATATTCCTTATGTACACACTCTCGTGGAGGATCATGGCTGTGAAGATCCCTCGCTCGATGCGTCATACTACACGCTTTCGACAAGCAGCGATTTCGAGCCTCATATCTTCAAAATCAACTTCGATGATGCTCTAGTCCAGAGGATAGGCAGCGGTAGTTCAGACTCGTATGTGACGACATCTGCTGGCAGCACTGACTCTGAATGGCCGAGGCTACAACGCAGAGCAACCGATCCGCTCAAGCAACCCATGGACTTGGAGCCGTCGCATAATAGAAGCCCATGCGTCTCATATGGCTCAATTCATGCACCCGAACCCGTCACCTCTTCGTGGCAGGCGCCAGCAACCCAGTCAACGGCATGGTCTGTTGCCTCCTCCGCCCCTACACAAGCGCTACCAACTCGTAAGAAGCCCATCAAAGCCAAGCGCAAACGCCATATCTCAGACTTCGAAAATCACGACCGTTCGTTACGGGAGGCTGAGAAACATATCTCAAAACGAGCCAGAATACCACAATCGTCTGTCAATATCCTCTCGTTTCGGGGTCGAGACGACCCTCCTAAGTGTAGAGGTCGCCGTGAGGAGTCAGCAAAACAAGACATGCAAGGTCTCGCTCTTGCCGGTGGCTCATGTACGCATTGTGTGCACATCAAGAAGAAGGTACGTTCCAACCCGATATTGACTCACGATCATGGCTAACAATTCGAGCATCAGTGCGATAGACAAGTTCCCTGCGCCATGTGCGCGAAGTTTTGGAATCGTTATTCGACAGGAACACTACTCAAAGCGAAGCATATCGACTGTGTATTGCCTGACAAATCTGCTGGTACGTACTTGGGTATATATACTCCAGCAAGCTATGACAATGTCACTAACTATGTGTTCAGATGTTGCAGTCCAAACGAAACTCGCACTGCGTCAGATATACGATGAGATGACCGCGGTTCACAATTCTGCCTTAACCCTACCGAAACTGATGTCAGTTATGGACAACCTAAAGCCAAGTCAGAAGAGGCTTATGCAATCTCTCTTGGTGCATCTTCCCCGAAGGATACGACAAGACCTCGGATGCTACTTCTACATAGTCATGATTATCACTCGCACACAAAGCCTCCGAACCCTATCTCCCGGGACCAGTTCCGCACGCGACATTTTCGACCAATGGCACATACTTGAGACCTCAGCCTCACTTTCTGCATGCAACACAATCAATATGCCAGAGCTCAACGACGAATTTACTTTCGTATCCAACATCAGCCATTACATCTGTGGTATCAACGCACCACCACTTGCGTGTATGATACGACAATTGGAAGGGAGAAATATTGAGCATCTAGCTCGGAATGTCCAGCGATTTTCCGAGTTGTACATATTTCCACATCCTCCTAATGTCTTCGATGATGCCATGACCTGGATATTCAGGATACAGATGAAGGTTGGTCCCAACTGTTGGAATCACTCAAGGAACCATCTCAAGTTTATCTTACTGAGAAAACCCTCGGATCAATGGTGCTGCAGTTTATGGAGAAGTCATTTTCTTCGCTTTCAGACTGGAACTTGTGTGACTGGGCCAGCAGGTTCCTTAGGAACCTGAAGCCGAAGCTGGATCCGGGGCTGGAGTTAAAAACACTAGAAGTAGAGTACAGCGACTGTTTATGTCAGTTATGCATGTATGCGTAGAGAAGGCTTCTTTTCTTCAAGGGTTCTAGGCCTTCACTTCTTGGAGTATGCTGCTGCCCCATGTTAATCCTTTGTCTACGGTTGGAACAAGTACCTTACCCTGACAAATCTCACTTGTCTGGTATAGATGGAGGCTCTCATCACACATGCTACCGGATTGCGGTATCATGAGCTACGTGATGATCGCCAACGCTCTGGCGGCAGGCATGTCACATGTCGGAAGCAGGTACAGGACAATATCCAGTTCCACTCTACTCTGACTCACTTACGTCTCACACTCACACTTGTCTTGACCCTGTATGATGGATCCTCTCCTTCTCTTCTTTGTTTCGCTCGTCTTCAAATCTCTCATCGTTGAACCCCGAACGCCATTTTATCGTTTCAATCTCTTCATCGACATACTTGCCATTATCCAATCATTGAAGAACTCCGATGTGCGTTAAACTCCCTGCTTGTCGAAATCCTGCACTCTACTACTCCGCCGACTATGAAAATCTCAAAAAGCTTCCCTGTGTGTCAATCGATGACGTCTGGAAAGGACACTGAGATGTGTATATCGCGATAACGAAGAAGAGGTGTTGCCGACCCGGGTACCTCCTAAAAGTCTACACTGCCTTCAGGATGTTGTTAATTTAGTTTCCAAGGTTCTGTTACTAATGTAGACGGCAGAGCACCCGTTCAATTTTTGTTCTCCACCGTACAAAGTGGTGGTGTGAAACCGCAATATGAGTTTGGAGTAACGAGTCTATGCTTTGTCCCCTGAATATCACTTTGGACCATTTCCAGGGTCCATCGGTCCAGAATGTAGGAACGCGCACGTACGTGTTGCGCAAACCACCTCCCTCCTTGTAGACGAGTTCATAGCCACATCTATATTTGTTCGAACACCGGACGTTCTAGAATCTAGAGAGTGGGTCGCGCACCTAAATGGAGCAATCGATCTGACATTGAAAGCATGTCGTGCATTGTGACGCGCGCCCTTCCCCACAGGCACCCTACCTAGTATTCTGCGGGCAATCGGCGCAGGGGAAAGCTAGCCAGTTCCACGGTTCGTACGATGGAGCGATCCGTGGACTTCCATAATTAGTTTCCAAGGCTCCGTTGAACCCTTACTCTTAAGCTCGCGTTTGCACTTTCAATTGCTTGACAGTTTGCTACTACCATTTTACTAGAGTCAGAAGCGTTAAACGATTGATCGTCCCCGCATCCGACATCTTGCTCAAAGAAACCGGAACATTTACCCCGCAAATCATCGCAAGCCTCACACGACCCTCCCAAGGTTACAGCACACACGGCACACGGCATACGCACAGCGGAAGAAACAATATGGCGCCCATGCACAAGACTCCTAGCGAAGAAGGTACGCACCTCCCTCATCGAGCACTTTCGTGCGCCAAACGTCCAATTGGAGAAGCTCCGACTAACATGCCGTCACCCCAGAAATCGCAAACACCCTCGGCAACCTTGAGCTCTCAGCCTCGCATCCGCAGAAAACCGCGCAGAAGCCCAAATCCAAGCCCGTCGCAGATAGCTGGGAAGCCGAACTCAGCGGGTCGGATACTGAGACTGAGGATGTAGACCTCGGCAAGTCTGCACAGAAGGGCTCACCACACGATTCTCTACAACCCTTATCGACCACAACTTCGCGCGATAACCCGCCGAACCCGCCGCCGCCTACACCTGCCAGTCCCACGCAATTCGAATACCCGGATAATGTTCCGTACAACTTGAACTCTAGTTTAAGCGATAGTGGGAGCCGGAGCTCGAGCAGAGGAGGCCCAGATAAACGGCCAGAGAAGACAACGTCGGTAGCTGGGAGGATGATTGCGGGTGCGTTGGGTGTTAGAGCGCCGAAGAGGACTGAGGAGGAGAGGGAGTATGACCGCGTCATGAGGGAGAAGGAGAGGAAGAGGAGAACTGAGGAGAGGGAAAGGGAGAAGAAGGAGGCTGAGGAGAGGGAAGCCAGGAAGAAGGCTGTTTGGGATGACTAGAGCCGTTGAACGCTCTTATGCTCAGACTATGCTCGGCATGTAGTTTTAGTATTGATGTACATATAAATAGTCTACGAAAAGGTGTAAATTAGATGTAAAAAGCCAAAATGATATTGATTGAACATCGGAGTGCTAGTATGTTGTTTTCACTGCATGTGGGATTATTGAGCACCAATTTTACTCGATGTTGAACCGAACCTCTTCTTCGCTGGAGATTCCATGAGCACCAATCTTCATCTGCCGCACATTGCTGCTAGGTCCAAGACACGTGCATATAAGTCATGGAAAGTATATAGTAAATTCAATCCCTCTCGCTTATGGCGCACCATCAGCTAATACGTGAAGACTCAAATCGCGCCGCAAGGGCGGTCTTGGTAAATCCGTGACGCCCGAACCCATAGTATCATATGTGAAAGCAAAACCCATGCCTCTTTTCCGCCATCGCCGCCGCTGAAAGCAATCGTGTCCTCGTAGGTCTTCGGCAGGTCGCACTCGTGGGTATACAAGGTGACGGCCTAGCCACTAGGTGTCGAGATTCAGTGCAGCTGTAAGGACTTCTGCACACTGTCGCGGAGGGTCGCCGGTCAGCAGCCACCAATCTGCTCCTGGTGGACTTCAAGGGTGTCGCCGTCCTGCATGTCGAGCTGTGTCGCGTTAGCAATTGTCCCAGAAGCGCAGCCTTTCGCTGTATATAGAAGACTGCAAAGTCTCTCACGTACCGTGTCTGGGTTGTCGGCGGCTGTTACGCGCTGGCCGTCGAACAGGAATCGCACGCTTGAGATGTTCTTTCCCTGACGGTCGCAGAAGGCGTTCATGAGCTTGCCAAGGGCAGTGGTGCGCTTGATCTTGAAGAAGACCTCGTTGTTGTTATCGGTGACCTTGATGTTGAGGTGCTCGCTCTGGCCACCGTCTTCAGGCTTCTGCTGCACGTTGGGCGAACCGTTGTCAGACATTTTGAGGCGTGGGGGATGTGTGAGCGTCTGTGTGAGGTGTTGGGTCGCAGAGCGGTCGAGCAGGGCTGTTCGGCGAGGTCAGTTGGCTATCCAGCGGAAGCGGTGGAGAATAAGGAAGCGCCGTTTTGTCGTGGGGAAGGCTGCTTTATATAGTGCGGAGATAGCCGTACCTTAATACCGGCGCTTTGGTGCTGATTACGTCGGGTGATAGAAGACTCTCGTGAGGCTGGGCAGACGCGTCGGGTGTATGTAGGAGCGGTGGCAACGCGTGAGGAGTTCTGTGCAGGAGGAAAGCGCAACGACGACGAGGTGGGAGCACTGAGAATTAGTGGGGTCTCGCTCTCAAAGCATTGGCCAGCCCTAACTAACCGGCTTCACCTTCATCACCTTTACCTGCACGACGTAATTCGTCTTACCTGTTCTCTTACCAAGTCGCTATCTCTTCTGCCTCTGGATTTTTGCTTTTACAAACCTTGCATATCGACTCTTGCATCGCTGCGGTTGTTGGCTATTTTCACAATGGTATGCTCATGATGTCACGCTTATGGAACCGGCGGCGAGTACCAAATTGACAAGACCCAAGGGAGAAATGGAAAAGGACTTGAGGACAGATCCTCCGTGTCATCCTAGAGCATGTGCAATTCAAAGTGTGTATCTAGTCAACTTGTATCATACTGAGCTAAGTGGTAGACTGCATACAGAAGAATAATTACAACGAGGAAAAGTGCAGAAAAGAGGTATGCATCCATGTCTTACAGGAGAGCCCTTGAACACAGAACGGCTTTGAACGCAGCCTCACCAAAACCAGGTTGATGCGCTATACGAGTGCTGCAACGCCTTCTACAAAGAGCAAGGGGAGAATGCTAGCACTGTGAGCTGTCCGAAATATACCCTCCTTAAGTGAGTCTCGAGATCCGTTCAACTCATCAGCAGTTCTAACGACACCTCAGACTCAAAATGGAGCAGCGTGCGAAAGGGATATCATAGCCTCTAGCAAACTGTTGTATGCATATCCCGTGTAATTGTAGTGTAAAATAACAAATCAAAACGCCTGGAGCTTCTTTCTGCGATTGACACTGGATCCTCGGCCTCTCCATGCAAAAGTTTCGCGTCACTAGCAGTGTCGCGACGGGGCACGTTTTCTCTGAAGTCGATGGTACGTAGCATCGCATCCAAATGGTATCCGCTGTCGTCTGGCTCATGCATTTTGGGACACCAGCTACAGCGAACATCATAGGTATGCACTTTTGCCAGAGTGTATTCATGGAAACGGGCTCCTACGCGAGGCTGGCGCATCGAGATGTATGAGCCGAGAGGGCCAGACGAATGTGGTGCCTAAGACATTCGCATGCCATTCGAGCAATGGGTCGTTAGCTTAAGAGATGTATCACTTCCTATATCATCCGCACTGTCATTCCCCACTTGGGAGTCCAGCCAGGTTACCAGAAAGCGCATTGATCTAGGACAGCACGAGCGCGTCATGAGAAACTGAAGATTCCTGACGAGACTCTAAAGGCGCCGTCCTGTGAAAACATTGTGCCGAGAGACTCTGGGTAAGGGCAGATTTTGAGTTTTATGTTCACTAGCGCGCCGAAGCTTGGCGACGCGCTAAGGGCAGGGACCGTCGGCGCGCGACTTGTGTTTTGTGATGGGCTTGGGGCAGTCAACCACGAGCATCGCAGCTCCCAACACGTCATTGGGGCGCGTCTGATCAAGTACCACTGAGACTGTCTCATCGCCTTCTTCACGCCTTTCCGAATTCATACACTTCCCACCCGCCATGGCTTCACGATCATTATCGCGTCAGTCGCAGCCGACTGCAGCTCAGGTAAGTCATCAGAGAGATCCTGCTGTCTCCCGAGACACATCCAACTCCGTTCCAATGGGGGCTGACATTTCATCCAGTCCAACAACAACAATGCGCTCCTTTTCGGAACATCCCGAGCGACGAACGGCGCCAAACCCAACGATCCGCTACAACCGCTGCGCGCAATGGCCGAACGTGTAGGGAAAGAGGTGGAGAAGTTCGCTGAGCGAGTAGACCACTGGCATGTCCACGGAAACGAATCGAAGAAAGCCAAATACCAGACCACGGTCAAGCTGGTCGGCAAGTTCCAAGACGTTGCGGAATCACACGTGAAGGAGTTGAAGCGAACGACCGAAGCGGAGAACAAGGGAAGCCTCAGCAAGACTGTTCGTCGACAAATACAGACCATGGCAGATGCGTCAGACAACCCAGGCCAGAGTCTGTTTGGCCAGTCGTCCCAATCAGTCATCTCTTCCATCGAACCGAACGCCGCCTCCGTATCCGCGAACGTTCGAGAATTACGAGAATGGCAGGCTGAGCTTGCGACATGGAAATTGTTGAAGCTGGTCATCGAACATTACAACCCCGAGCCTGGTACCGATTCGGCTGCGGAGAAGCAAGCGCAACTGGAAGAGATTGGGGGAACTGCGAGATACTGCAAGAATAGTGAGATCTGGGATCGCTTTCTGTTGGAGGACGACCAGGCGAAAGAGAAGGCACTTGTTCTTCGCTGGCTAGAACAAACAGCGCGCGACAGTGACAGCGATGTCAAGGCGATTATTACAGGGCTCGAGGAACACTCCGGAAAGGGCGCGCACACATGGACCAGCGGATGGTTGGAGACGAAGACAAAGATCAAGCAGGCGAAGCGCATGGACGACATAGACCAACCTCTGAAGCCGATCAACTCGAATCTTAAGACCTCAGATAGGACCGCGAACCTCGTTACACAACTGGACCCGGACGCTCCTTCTAGGCAAAAGCGCGCACTCGAACGGAGTGATGAGTACTACGAGCGCTCTCTCTGGATGGTCGCATACGAAATGATGCGACGGGGACTCCCCTGGAAGACAATCGTCGACTGGTGCTACGAGCGAAACGAGTCGTGGCGCGGTGTTAGCATCGGAGCTGCGTACGAGGGCCATCCTGAAGGTGGCCCGAATGTCGCAGGGCCGACAGTTGGCTATCTGTTCCGTCGTATGTGCTTCTACGCCGCAAGAGGTGCTCGGATACCATACGAAGGCGCTGTATATGGGCTGTTGAGTGGAGACTTGAAGCAAGTACAGACGGTCTGCAGGTCTTGGGACGACCATCTACATGCGCACTACAACGCACTTCTTCTCTCGCGATTCGACTCATACCTCCAGAAGAAGCACCCGAATCGAGTGACAGAGAGCATGACTCAGAAGTTTCTGTTCCAGGATGCCGTCGCGAATATCGGAGAGTGGGAGAAATCACCGGAAAAGGTGATGAGCCTTCTGAAGCAGCAGAAGAGCACAGCAGCGCAAGCCGTCTCGCCGATCAAACTCATCCAGAGCGCGCTAATTGGCAGGGACGCTGATGATCTGATGCTGAAGGTCGGTGTGGCTATTGCAGACATGTTCGACAAGGACGAGCGACCTCACAGTCTCATCATACACCCAGACTCACCAGAAGAGGACCGAAGCCCCATACCCGCCGGCGACCATCGCACATACCACGCAGAGCCATATTACCAGGCCCTTGCGAAAGATCCACACGCTTTCCGCATTATTGTCCACATCTTCATTGTCCTTCGTAACGGATTACACACGCTTTTTGAGGATACACACCAGGACAAGAAATTCTTAGCTATGGACAATGTCATCGCAGCTTATATCGAATTCTTGCGCCTCACCAAACGATTCGATACTATACCACTATACGCCGCGCAACTCATCCCCGAACGAGCAGCCTACAGCCTTGCGCGCGTGCTTCCCGGTATCAAGAACAGCTCTGAGCAACGACACTCCGTTGCGCTGATGGAGTCATACCGGATTGATGTTGTCCAAGTCATTTCGCAGAGCTTCACGTTTGCTTCGCGGGATAGTGGATTTACGCACTTCACCAACGATGGCTATGGCGTTATCACCAACCCTATCAGGCGGTTTAACATATTGGAGAAGATTACACTTCCGACCGAGCAGCTGCTATGGCCAGGCGTGCGTGTCAAGCGCACATTCGACGGTGCTGAAATAAGCCCACAAGACGAGGTTGTTATCGATTCGGTGCAATGGTACACCTATGTCGCAAAGAATTTCGAGAAGACGTTTGCACACTTGCAGAGCGCGCTGATCATCTTCCTTCGTAAGTCACGTCTAACATGCACAAACGGAAATTGCTGACATATCATTCAGTCAATGGTCGACTTGCCGCCGCTGAGAAGGTCATCGGCGATCTCAGCGTCGAGACCCTGTCTTTGTCCAGGACAGAAGCCCTGCTCGGCTACCCCTTCGATTTCACAATGCCAGGAGCAGAGGAGCAGGATGAGCAGCGACTGCATGAACACCGTGACAGCCTGTCTACTGCTGACCGAGCCGCCGCTATTCCTATGGCTAAACTGCCCAGCGCAGACCGGCACAGGAGGACGGTGAACGCGATGCGTCAGAGTAGCACTTCATACTACACACTTCAGCAGATTGTGCGCCTACTAGTGCTCTTCCGCGAATGGCGTGAAGAGGAGCAGACACTCATCCAGTCAGTCAACTCTCTCTTCCCTCTTCTAAGCACACCAACTAACACCCGCTACAGAATCCGCGCCGAACGCAAGAAAGACGGGGCCTCTGCGAAACACAAGCCCGATATCCAACGCACGAGAGCGCTCCTAGACTCGATATCAAACGTCTTCGACACCCTCATCCCCGCCATCTCCGATGCCTCCGCCGCCGATCCTGAATACCTCACAAGTAAGACCTGGGAGTTGATGAAGGCCTACATACCAGACATGATTCTCGCATACCTCTCAGTCCTGCAAGCAGCGGCTTGGTTCCTGAACAAGGACCCCGCGATCAAGGCTATGGAGGTAGCTGTTGTAGTAGCGGATAGGAGTAACGAGTGGGTGCAGAGGTGCCTGCTAGAGACAGGTAGGATGAGCGAAGTACTGGAGTGCTTAGCGGCTGTATCGAAATGTATGTTGAAGTTGACCGAGGGTGGCAAGGAGAAAGGCAACAAGAAGAGGGGCGGAAAGGGCGAGACGCTTAGGTTGTGGGATCTGGGCGCCCGATAGATCACGTTTACGCGGAGTTGTAAGATATCAAGAGGAACGGGAAATCATGTAGTACGCGTGTGCATTGTGTTTTAGGCGATGTTGGAAAGCAAAGCAAGCAAGCAAGCAATTACCTCAAGTCAGTACACACAAAGTGTCGTTGAGAATGGATCCTGAGCGAAGTATGCACCAATTGAGAACAAGTGTTTGTAGTGTAAAATGAAGCTCTTCCTGGAGCTCACTCTCGAATAGTCATATATCTAATGCAGCGATATACAAAACCCATACCATGAAGAAGCGAGCAGGTGACAATGCTAGAAGCCAGCACCCAAGAAAATAAGCAAACGATGCCTGAATCCATCAGGGCCCGCCCAAAACGCCATTTGGTGGAGGTCGTCAAAGTTCGTGTCTATCCAAAATGCGAGTATGCAATTTTCGCTTTACGGAACAAAATCATCGCTGGTAACAAAGGGAAAGAAAAACAGATAGAGAAATCGGCTATGCGATGCAATGCAATAAGATGCCAACGCTGAAGATGCGCGCGTGGAGAAGTGAAGTGTACGTGTGGTGACGGCGGTAGAGATGCGCTCAAAAGTCGACACTCCATCTAAATCGAGGATCCCTTTCTGGCGGTCCGAAGTTGCGATCAAATGGAACGTTTACGATGCCCTCTTCCTCTTCGTCCCAGTCTCGCGATAGGCTGAACCCACTGTCGGACATATCTCGTCGCGCTCTTGCTGCCATGTCTTCTTCTGAAGGCGGTAGGCGGATCTTGGCTTCGACGAGTGGTGCGGAGACGAAGCGCGAGTTGAGGAGGGCGCGTGGGGACACGAGGTCTTGGAGGCAGTTTAGGGAGGAAATGTCGGACGAGTTGAGAGGCTCGCGATGTTTGGTGTAGTAAGGGATGGAATCGGGGGTCGACGTCGTAGTATAGCGGTGGTGGGCGGGGCTGGGCTTTTCGGGAAGCGGGAGGGCGTTTTCGTCGCTGCCATCCCTCCCCGAGTTGCTGGACAGAACAGTGGAGAGTGCGGGTCGGCTCTGACGGACGCGGATCACTTTGATGTCTGGGACGACTGCGGAACGAGGTGCGGAGTTGCCTCGGACGATTGTGTCGCTAGAGTCTCCAGATGAATGCTGGGTGCTCACTGTCTCGGTCCGCGCCATGGCGAGGTCGACCTTGGTGTCTCTTCTCTGTCTTCGTCGTGAACTGCTCGTGGCAGAAGGCGGCCGAGCTTGTGGGGTCCTGCACCGTGATGGGTTGAAGTACGAACCGTTCGGCGATGCTGAGCGGGCCTCGGGTGTCTCGCCTCGTTCCAGCTTGTTCATCAAGTGCCTTGTGCTGACCTGGCGACCCAAGCTCAACTCGACGCGACTACTGGCGCCACTGCCACTTCGACTCCTGTTTCTTGCTCGTTCTTTTCCAGCCATGACACTAGCTTTGGGTGGAGGTTGGAGCATCCATCGGTTGTCGAGGGGGTCTGGAGAGGGGAGACTGACGACAGGAGGGTGCAGATCGTTGACGGGTGGTGCGCGCGCGGTGTAGTAGCTGCCGGATCTTGAAGTGCCTGGTCTCCGTATCTGATAGCCGGCGCCTCCTGTCGACGAGCCTGTCATGGTCTGCTCAAGGTTTATCGAGGGCTCGTCGTGGCCCCATAGATCCTCGTCTTCCCTCTGATAGCGCTTGTGGTTCCATGTCTCATCGTCGTCGAGGGTATCGTCGCTGAGGCGCATGTCACCTGCTTGGTCGACATCGATGCTGCTCCCGCCCTTGCTCATAGCCGAGCCCTGTGTTCCGCGAGTTGGCATGCCCCTTGTGCTGCCTGTAGTGCCCGTGTTGGTCCTCCGCGCCCTTCGCGGCGGCGGTCCTGGGCCCATGACGATCTCCTCATGCCAGTATATATTGGTCCCAGTGGGTTCGGGATGGTGGTAGGCGTCGGGCTGCTCGAGTTCCAGCTTCTCCCGCACTTTCCTCGCAGCCTTTGCTGCTTTCCGTCTCTTCCTGCCGTCCGAGTAGCCAGTGCAGGGGGCACACGAGGCATAGTGGAAGACGGCACTCTGGACGCCTCTCATGAACCAGGCCATGGTGGCGGTGATATATATTAGCCAACCGGTAGCGTGCGAGAGGGTGAGGGCGGCGGAGATGGGGACGCGCGTTGTATTGTTGGTCGGCGGAGAAGGTCTGCGGCGCGGGAGCACTCGGTCCTGGATGGAGTATGGAGAGTCATTGCCGCTCTCCGTCGTGGAGGCTTCCAAAGGGTGGTAGAGAAAGGGTCAATCGCGGTGGAGCGCCGACGTTTCGTCGCTGGTTTGGGTGAGCGCGGTCCACGGATCCGGTTTCCGGCCGGGGTGGAGAAGCAGTGACGATGCAGGATAGACACGTCTGGGCAGGTTGGCGGCCGGCTCTGGGATGAGGTCTCTTAGCTTGCGCGAATTGCCATGCACGCAAGCGATTGCCCTGCGCCTTTATCGAAGCCGCTGATGACGAAGACTAATCCCCAGCTCGACGAGCCCGGTCAGTGATCGTCGTCCGACACGTCCAGTTCCGCCTTAGCGGAAACCCTCCCGATCGAGCGCGAAACGTTGACTTTGTTTCTAGCGCACCCAGGCAGCACATCAATCTCCATTAATAGCTCTACTACACACGCCATGAAACACTCCCAGTTGTCCATTCCGCCCTGAGCTACACAGCGCAACAGCATACCGACACCTTTGCACCTTCCCTTAGAGGCCAGACCAGGCAACCAAGCTGCATAACCGCGGCATAACTGCCCCGGCCGTGTATCTGCAAAGCCCTGCCAACACATGCATAAACTAGCGGGGTTGAGGCTGCAATCCCACTTGGCGAGGCTGCGCGACTGGGGAACCCATTGGCCTTCTTCTGCCACCGTCACCACGTCTGCACCCTGAGACAGGTTGGACCCTTCACCAGAGGTAACCAGCATTCGTGTCACATTTCTAAGGTTTCAATGTTGCTGCATCCACACCATCATATCTTAATAAGTAAGCAGTTGCTAGGGCAATGTATGCTCCTACCTTGATAACATTCTCTAGCATGCGACACGAATTCTAGCCACCCCTGCTGCCTTGTCAAAGTCACCTGAGGTCAGCATCGAGGAAAGCACGTTTAGCAAAGGAAAAAGCAGATGGTATATTGCTCTAAAGGTGGCTTCGCTAACGCCATGTCATGTTATCATAACGCAGTCCCTCGCGCCCACACTCCAACCTGAAAGCTCGAGGGCCATCAGCCCGAGTTCGACAAAAAGAAGTACAGGGAATATGGTCAGAAAAGCGACCGCAACGCAAGCACGTGTGGTTACGTACTGTACCCATGCCAGAACCACCGTAGCAAAACTGTCCAGAAGCAGGGCGAACCTTACAGCCGCGATATTAATTACGCTGAGCAGACTACAGGTTCGTCAACATCGCGCCCCCATCTGACACACATCAGGGCGATTGAGCAGTCTTGACGACTACTCACTCTCTGATTTGCGCCTTCAACCCAGCATTCTCCCTCTTCAGTCTAGCGTTCTCTTTTCGCAGGCGGGCCAGCTCCTCTTCGCTCGTCTTCAACCGACGTTCCACCTCTTCGTTAGCCTTTCCCTTGCGAGCGCTGCTTGTCACCCTCTCCAGCTCTTCGTTGAATTTCACATACAGTGCCTCGTTCTCCGCGTTTACGTTGCGGTACAACTGATCTAGGTGCTTGCATCGAGCCTCCGATACTTGTAGTGAAGTTGTTACGTCGTTTGAGATTCCCGAAGTACGTGCAGAGAGGGTTTCCAGTGTAGCTCTGAGCTTCTCTAGAGCAGCCACACGCGCTTCAGCCGTCCTTGCAGCTGTCCCATTCGTTATCAACGATGGAGCGGAGCTCTGGGTTGTCAGACGCGGCGTGCTTCTAGCATTCAGCTCTTGACCGATGGCACTCAGTTCATTCTGCAAAGCTTGCGAAGCTGTGTCGATATCGTGTTGCTGAGTTTGCAGTCGCTCGCGCAGCTTTTGAGGTGATTGCATCCTCAGCTTCTTGGGAGGGCTCCCAGTCAAAGGAGTGCTGGCTTTGGTCGGAGATCGTGGAGTCGAGGGTGGCAGTTTGACAGCGTTGCCGGATCCCGTTCGTTCATGCAGACCAGCACTCGTAGTTGGTCGTAGATTGGGAATGGCTGAGCTGTTCGGGAGGTTCAGAGGATTGGGAATGCCTGAAACAGTCTCGCTTCGCTTCTTCGTAGGGCTGTTTGACTTGATGGTGACTTCATCATCGACGTCTGGCTTCATCGTGACCGACTTTCCCCTGATGTGTGCTGGACGATCCAAGCCGACTGCAGGGGAGTTCTCCTTCCTGTCTGTCCTTTCCACCCGCAGCGGTGAACCTAGTCGGGTAGGCGTCGGTATCGACGAAGTGTGTTTATGTAAAGCCATTGTAGCAGCTGAAGGGGCCAGCGGGGACTCGCTAATCTGGCGTGTTTCGTGGCGCAATGCAGGATCGACCTTGCGAGGAGTCTGCGGGGACCACTCGGGTACATCGTCAGCATCCTGCAATGTCTTGAGATCGCTCAAAGAAGAGCGGCGCTTCTTGCGGGGAGGCCCAGTAGTGGGAGGTACCTCTCCAATTGTCCCAAGATTGCCCACGAACGACCGACCGTTAGCGTTAGCGTTCGA
The DNA here is from genome assembly GCF_024043175.1 of Alternaria infectoria. NCBI lineage: Eukaryota > Fungi > Ascomycota > Dothideomycetes > Pleosporales > Pleosporaceae > Alternaria > Alternaria infectoria. Next base: position 3,093,321 of record NW_026250690.1, read on the forward strand.
GTTCGAGTTCGAGTTTGAATTCGCGTTCTCAAACGTAAACGCGCCGAGAACAGTCGGACGGTCGCGAGAGGACGGTCGCTTTGGCGATAAGCGAGCAGCAGCGTCTATGGAGTTGGAGCGACCAAGGTGCCCGGGACCAGCCTTCCCCATGCTGGGCGACTGAAGGTCTGTGCCATGGCTGTTCTTGCTCAATGAGCGCCAGAGTGAGCCTACCTTGGACTCATTCTCTGACTTGCTGTTCTCGCGTGTCAAGGTACCAAAGCCAAAACGTCTCCGTAGTGAGGTGTTGGAGTTGAGCGAGCCGGCAGCTGCGTAGCGACTCTTGGAGTCCATAGAGCCATAGTTTGGAGTACTGAACCCAGGTGTCTCGGCTGGAAACAGGGCGTCAATATCTTGCACCAAGCGGTCCATAAGGGAGATGAAGTCGTTTGCGTTACCGGCGGGCACTAACATCTCAGCAAAGGCTGCTGTGAGAATACCTCGATCGCCATCGTTGCTGGTGCCATCGAGCAGTTCGGCTAGCAGATTGATGACAGCGCGGAACGCTCGTTGGTTTGGAGGGGCAAACTGGTCGAAAGTGTATTTGAAGAACTCCTCGAACTCATCAGGTGGCATGCTATCTGATCGCATCTGTAATGAGACCAATGTGGCATGCGACAGCACAGGACCCATTCGCTCTTTCCAAGCGACACTCAAAAACTTCTCAAACACTGCGAAAAGTACATCCACAGATGATTGACCAGCGAGTTCAAGATTGGCAGGGTTCTCCAAAAGCGTATTGTAGAGTTCGTTGACAACGAGTTCATCGGCGACAGCTCTCGCCCTGACAGAGCGTCCGACTATGTTCCCTTTGCGTGCGTGCAGTGCCAGAGTCAGATTTGCCAAGGTATCTTCGAGCTTTGAGAAGGGATCGCTTGGGCCGTTGAAGGTGGCGCTCTTAGTCGTGCTGGAAGAGGTAGGGCGCGACATCTCCCCGTCATGGCTGTACGTACGATTCGGCCCAAGTTGAACCGGAGGTGCCATGCGCGGTACCTCTCCCATGGTATGCGCATTGCGTTGGAGTCTACGAGAGCCTCCTCCTTCACGGCCAATACTGCTCACACTGCCACCAAAGAAACTAGACAGCATCTTCACTGGAGAGTGTGGACGGCTCTTACTACCCGTCTGTGGTTCTGCCTCGTACATCTCCAGAGCGAGCGACTTCAGTATCTGTTGGTTTCGCGTCAGATACGCCTCGGCCAGTGTGTGGTTCTTAACGCTGTTCCGCAATTGGAAGTAATTAGCCAGGCGCTTTGTGAGAACGGGCCGGAACTCTTGGTCGGTCAATTTGTCGCGTGCCGTGTATCCATGGGCCCCATTTGACTCCAGCAGAAAGAGTCCGTCGCCGAGTATGGTGATGGTAACAGTAAGCTCGACGCCGCTGTCACCGACTTGAATGGGCCTGGTGAACTTAGACCCTTCGACAAGAATCTGTACTCTCGCAGGCTCGCGTCGACCTTCTACCTGCTGGCCAGCTGCCTCTTCCGCTATAGATGAGAAGAAACTGAGATCGCCTGGCAAATTTCGAACGTCCCATTTGCCGCCCTCTCGCTCCGCCTCCGGGAATCGGCCTTCGACACGAGCTTTGGTGAGCTCTTCGGTAACCTTGTGGCCTTTACCCTCATAAGAGCCCTGCAGATAGAACATGCGAATGCCAAGCTTCTGGCGTTCTCGACTCCTCGGTCGTCCGGGCTGACTGGCGAGCGGTACCGGGGATATCATTTGGAGTATAGATCCTTCTGAGTGCTCACTGAGAAATACGTCACTGAGGCTCAAGTACTGATGAAACATGAGCTCCGTAGTTCCATCAAATGAGTCGGCGAATTTGGGGTTGTCGAGCTCGGCGAGCAAGCCACGCGCATTGATGGAACCATCCTCCGACTTTTGAAGAAGCACCAAGAAGTCCGTGAAGAGTACCATGATACCGGACACCGTAGCAGGTCCAGATAACTCCCCGTGATATGGTGGGGACAGCTCTACGCAATCAATGGCTGAGATCATTCGTCCTTTAGGATTGAATCCCGAAGGCCACGAAGTCACCATTTTGCGCAAGCGATCGAACACTCTGATCTGCTGCGCCGTGGGACCTTCTCTTGTGCAGATATCCGAGATCATGTCCCTTGCCTTGAGGAAAATCTTGATAGCCGGATGCCTGAGGGGCAGTTGCTTGATGATGTTGTCGATGTACAGGTTGTATCGTGGCAGGCGCTGAACAGGCTCGATGAGCATAGATGTGAGTCGCTGCTCGCCCGTCTCGTAGACTCGCTTGGAGAAACTGGAGGCTGTGTCTTTTGTGAAATGCTTCAGCAGCTGCGAGAAGTCGCCGTGGGCCGCCATGTAGTCGGTGTAGCAATCTGCAAATTGTGGAAGCCACTCAACAAAAGCCCTGGCGACGGCGGCCGCTCCAGTGACATCTGGTGCGTCCTTCTGTCCACGCAAGGGCGCGATGTAAACATCGTCTGCTGCTGTCTCAATGTCCTCAATGGCTCCGTTCTCCGACTCTTCCAGAATTACACGTAGAGCGTCCAAGAACTGCGAATTAACCTCTAGAATCTTGTCCAGACTGGGAGGAAACAAGCCTCTCAGTGCTTGTTCGGTAGGGCTGGAGCTCGAGCTCGACTTCTGCTTGGCCTTCTCACGGAATTCGACCGCTACCGTGTGTACCAGCTCGTCCAGTTTGTAGACATAGTTCTCTTCCGTGTCCAACAGCTCACACATCTCCCGTCGGAGAGTCTCTTTTTGTTTCCTCGAGAAGGATTGTGATCGGTTAAGGGCGGTCGGTTTGGAGGGTGCGCGGCGGAGTTTCGAGGTCGGGAGGAAGGCGCCGTCTCCGAACAGCCTGACGACGGGCGCGTACTGTCCGTATCGCTTTTCGATGAGGTCTTCTTCGAGGTCTTCGAACTGGCCGGACTCGCGCGATTCCAGCTTCGTGACACTGCCCTGGGGCAGGACTACATCCAGATCTATCCAGGAAAGCGTCTGCTCGCCCAAAGCATGGCGCACATCTATTATGACATCTGCGACGTTCTCGACCTTGATCATCCTGGCAGCGACAATGGCGGCATGCGCCTCGGAGAACAGCCTGGGGGCCATGGGCAGGTTGGCGGAGGAATCATACCGCCTCTCCCAAGCGCTCTTGATCTCCGCGGGCAGCTCGAGGAAGTACTTGTACAGGCTGAAGGCGAGACCGCGACATATCTCGTCGCCCTGCTCCTCGCGCGGCAGACATGTGACGGCATTGTAGTATGTGGCTGTGGGCGAGATAATCAGGCGGGCGAAGTTCTGGAAGCCGGCCGGGGTGAAGACGTGGGCCTGGATGCGCGAATGTGTCGCCTGGGTGGAAGTGGCCGTCGGACCGTAGAAGATGAGCACGGGGGAATTGGAGAGCAGCTCGTCGGTCGTGTAGAAGAGCGACAGGTCCTCAGCGGACAGGGCCGCGGGCTCGGGGTTGATGACGACCATGGTGCCAATTGCGCGGAAACGAGTGACGGCGACGGCGGGCAGCAGTCAGACAGTGAAGAGGCAATTAGGACGGTGGGTGCATGGCTGGGGGCAGCGGCAGAGGGGCAGGCGGTGTTGTTGTCGTCCGAGTCGGTGGTGCTAGGAAGCCATTGGGGTAGAGAAGGGACAGTGGAGGCGCGTCCCGGGACTAAACAACAACAAATCCCATGGATCTTGTTGAAGCCCGAACCAAGAAAGCGGTCATGCGGCTGCGACCAAGCGCGGGTGGGCAGCTGCAGCGCGAATAACCAAGGTGCCACAGGTGCGACACGCCCGAGCATGGGGTTCCCAGCAAGCGGCCGCAGTGACAAGTATTTTTGGCCTGCAAATGATGCCCTTGCAGCGTATCGTCCGATCCGTCGCTCTGCTAGCTGCACATCGCCGCACCCCGCAGTGTCCACAAACAAAAAAGCACCGTCGTCATAGCAGCTGCCGCGATGAGATGAGGTACAACAGACTTTGAGACTGTCAGCAGCGTAAATTGGACCTTGTGTGTGCGTTGAGTCAAGACATGGCCACGCAGCAAGATGAAGGCGGTGTGCCCTTCTCCATTGCCCACCAGCAGCAGCACTTCCGCCTGCTCGAGCTGCCCCCCGAGATTGTTGAGCTGATAGACGCGCCCAACCCGCCGCTGTAGGTGCGCTGACCTGTCGTTTCCATGCGGATACCCTTCTCATCATACGCGCTAGGCTCTCCATCAAATCCCAAGTCCAGTCCACCGCTTCTGGCGCGTCCAACGCGAAGCCTGCATATGCAGTACTTTGTACGCCGAACAAAACCTTCCAGCTGCGCCAGGTCCAAACCTCCAACTCGCTCTACATAGCCCAGCCCGCGCTCGAAGCCCATGGCAACGACATACCCACCCCTGCCACGCGCGCCATTGCGCTGTGCACCGCGACGCTCGAAGCCCATGCATCCACCGCGTCTGCCACCGCCCTCCTGAAAGAGGCACTACCGGTATACGACATTGTTGCAGGAGACGTCGACGCGACTAGCAATGGCAGGAGCAAGGCGAGCATGTTCGGCGATATGCCATTGTCGGATGGGGAATGCCAGGTCGGATGGGACGAGCTGATGGCATTCGAGGCGGACGGAGGATCATACCAGCCTTCGCCGAACGCCCTCTCACAAGTATGGAGGTCCATCAACGCCGCTGCACTGGCCGAGGGCATCAAACTACAAGCGCAGTTCTTGACCAACGACATCACCAAAGCCGCAGCTGAAGAAGGGCATCCGCCAGGCCTTGTAGAGGCCATACTGGCATACCTATCCACAGCAGACAACGACAAGAACGGACCGTGGTCGTGTCTGGATCGGGAAAAGACTGTCGCATTTACTGGCAGGACACTGCTGGAAGCCAAACGCGGCGCAGACTTCCTCATCGCCGACTTCACCGACACGTGGGAGGACCGCCTGCCCGAAGTATGGCGCAAAGACGCGCAGCTCGGTGCCATCGAAGGTATCTACGACTTCCCATCCGATACAACGATAAGGGCGAAGAGCAAGGCCGCCACAACTGCAGGTGGAGACAGCTCAGTGGCAGCCATGAAGCCGTCAGCGCGCAAGTGGCACGAGAAGTTTGCCAAAACGAGAAAGAAGTGAGCATGGTCGCGTTGGTGATAGCGCAGTCACGTGATTCGGCGCGTTATCAACGCGTCTTACCGGGATCGGGAAGTGCAACTGCCGGCCGCTTGCTAATGCAAATTTCACAAGCCGCCAGTGGCTAGATGGGTAATCACTCTCCAAGCATGCAAGGCTGTGCCACGCAAAACATAGATACCCCAAACTATATCTTCACATCGTCTTCGAGTGACATTGTTGTTTTCCTCTCCAGCGTATGAAGCGTGTTCAATCTATCGCATCCATTCTCAGAGCCCCACCTCGACTTGCTCTGACATCGTTTGGAAGGCAGTATTCTACGGTCAGCCCCAGACTGCAACAATCCACACGCCCCGCAAACATGGCAACCATCTCAGGAGATGACGGTCCTACTGCCCCAGCCCCTCCTGTAGTCAATGACCCAAACTCTACCCCTGCGACGAACGAGGAAAAGCCTCTACCCAAACTCTCCGCATCCGAGTTTCGTCAGTATAACAGAATGGCGGAACACATGAACTATTTCCACGATAACTTCAGGGCGACGTGGAAAGTTCTATACGGAGCGTGTGAAGCACAGAAGAGGCCCAAGAACATGTCCATCCGCCAGTTCATTAGCATGGGCCAGCAATTCTGCCGTTAGTTTGCAACCCAGGCAACAAATATTATCTAACTAACTATCATCATATAGACCACCTCACAGTGCATCACACAATAGAAGAGCAGCACATCTTCCCCGTCTTGGCCAAGAAGATGCCCGCCTTCAAGAAGGAACTCGAGCTTCTCACCCAGCACAAGCAGATCCACAAGGGTCTTGATAAGCTAGAAAAGTACCTGGAAGAGTGCGAGGGTGGGGAGCGAGAGTTGCGTTTGGGCGAGTTGAAGGAGATCTTCGATTCGTTTGGCGAAGTTTTATGGCAGCATCTGGATGATGAGGTCAAGCAGTTGGAAGCCGAGAACATGAGGAAGTATTGGAGTTTGGATGAGATGAGGCGGATTCCTATGTAGGCCACTATGTTGGATTGCGATGGGTGGCGAGCGAGCGAAGGCGAAGGTGAAGGCACAGGGCGTTCAAGTAATGACGGCTGGATGAGTACCTGCAATCTTATGACACTTTTCTCATTGGCATGGCCAACCACGACTGCGCGATGCACTAAGATTCCAAAGAACCCTTCAAGCTCTTGCGTCCTTAGGCCTCCAGACCCCGAGACAAAACACACAACGATGCAAACGACGTTCAACAACCCATAAAACGCTCCACATACCTGAGCTAACATACTAGCGCGGCCCCTAGTTCACGCCTCGAAACGGGTGACAGCAGACCCAACGTTCCCTGAGGCAACTTCATGTTCGTTTCGCACTATTGATTTGTTTTGGATTGGGGATTCAGGTACAGGGACCGGGTTGCTGGGAGGGGAGCCGTCACACTAAATTTATTCGTGAGTCTGGGTCAGGGTCTACCGCGTGAGATGTTGCTGTTGATGTAAGGATGAAGTGACGATGTATGGCGATGAGTCTGTGGGTAGGATGGAGATGGACGTAATGTGAACGATGTGGCGCACGGGAACTGTTCATGTATCGATAGAAAGAATGCAATGACTGCTATTGTACATGCTACATGAAAAAAGCAAAAGGTCATAAAGCTTGTATAAACTTCCAATATATGCGCAAAAGCAGATGGGTATGATGAACACCAGAAAAAGCTTTTGCCGCCCAGCAGTGTATTAGTACCTTTCCCATCCCCACAAACGCCTTCGCTGTAAAAACATCGCATCAATCCGGTCCAATGCCTGACGCTCACTTCGGAAGCTGCAAACCTATCATACTTCTCTTCTTCAAACTGAGGAAACGTCTCGGGCTGCGGAATTCCCAGTCAATTCTCGGTGTCCATCCGCCCTCTCCGACGACGTCGGGTATACTAGGCGCACCGCTATCGCTTCGTTGGTGGTGTGCTGGTTCAGGCGCCTCCGGTCCATCCCCTCCTGTCGTACGGCTGAAAACGCTCCTCGTCGGGCTCTTGCTCATGCTGAAGGTTGATTCAACCGGGCTAGGGAGTTGCTGCCATGGCCCTCCCAGTCTTCGGACGATTCTTGCCTCCTCGCTCTCCCGCCATCGCTGCTTTTGCTCCGCGGTCGCAAAGGTAGCTAGTGTGCTGGTGGACTTGCTGATGAATGAGGATAGGCGTTGGGAGATGATGGAGCTGCGCGCTGATCTATCTGCCGTCTTTGGTACTGCCAGAGAGCTGCGGGCCGAGTTCCTGTTCAGGTCCATGTCTGGCGGCGCCAGGGAGCTGCGCGAAGAGTTTCCGAGATCTATCTCTATAATCCTGGGGGCAGGGAGCTCCTCGACTTTCTCGTTCTCCAACTCTTTTTCTTCGTCTTCACTGAAAGATCTGGTCGACTTGCTGTCATCTTGTACGCTATCCGAGGAAGTAGGTCGCGAGTCTTGCATTTCCACATCGCCCATCTGTGATCTAGCGTAGCTGCCAGGTCCCTTTGCGCCATTGGGGATGTGCCAGCGGAGGTCTACGCGAAGTATGGCGTACATGAGTACCGTCTGGATCTCCACGAGGAAGTTGAAAATGTAGAATGGTGCCTTGCCAAGATAGCCTGGTAGAGGTTGTGATCTCGGGACTGGTGTCTGGAAAGCAACACCACAGCGATACCATGCGCCAATAGAGAGGAGTGTGGTGCTAATCATCAGGACTATGACTTTTGTACGAAGACGGCCCATACCGAAATGATCGAGCGGCGAATAGGGAATGAGAAGCGTGAGCATCGTCATCGGCAAAGGTAGTGTAGCGACGATGGCCAGGAAGGTCGCGCCGTACTGCTGGAAGCCGCGGTCCGTCGCTCGAGTTCCTACGTTGAGAGTATAAAAGCTCTGAACTGTAGCTGTAATGACAGCGATAAGTGTCAAGCCGATCAACGCGTAAATAGCTTTGAACACGATGCCAAACGCAGGATGCCAACCCACCGACGGATGTGTCGACCTTACTAGGCGCATCGCGAAAACCAAATTGATGACGAATAGTATAAGAACACCTGCTGCGATGAAGATCTGTGCAGCAATCGCAAGTGGAATGTTGGTTGGATTCGAGACCGATGCGAGTCGCAAGATTGATGTCAATATGCGTTCCATGCAGAAGACTTCGGAATAGTTAGCATCCATGTCAGCCAGAATGTGGCTATACATACGGAAGATGAAGAGGTTTGGTAAGAACTTGTGACCTCGTGCTCTGTTCTTTTGGAATATCTTCATGTGTACTGCTGCTCCGACCATGAAGAAGAACATAAAGACAGTTTGGGCAGGAATGTCGATGCGTTTCACTGGAGGACCACCCAGAGGCCATGTCATAGGAGCATATGGTGGCGCTTGTGATGCCTTTTCAACGTCAGCGACTTTGTCTCTCTCCAAGTTCCAGACCCATCAGATAAGCCTGTGGGTGGGGTATACTTACCACAGAAGGTGGTATGCCGCCTTGTGATGCCATGGTATCGCTAGTTGCGCTTATTCGACTTTTCAGACCTGATTTGCGCCGGCGATAGGCGATGCGTGGTGATGAGAGTCGAGACTAGTCAATAGTCGGAGTACCAGGACGTCGAAGCGATACGGGGAGCTTCGCGCAGCGAGGCGCAAGCCCACCATATATGTTGCGCCGCACCATTCCAATCATCACTCCACTTGTGTCAACACGCCTGCAGAACACTTGTGCTATGTTTTGTCCATGCGTCCAAACAGTAGTGTGGTGTTTGATGTTAGTGTCTGAATCGCGAAACCGAGACACCGATCGCTATTTCGGGACTGCCGCTAGAACAACGTCAGGAACTAATACCACGTTCTGACCACGGGAGCCCTGTACATCGAATGTCAATGTTCGATGAACCCAATCTGCAGTGCCAGAGTCATCGATCTCACACAGACGTCGGTAGCTGGCTTACATGCTCGAATAAAACGACGTCACACCTCAGCTGCGGAACAGCCCGATCAGGCCAATGTTGCGACGTACCCAACGGCTTGCGACTTAAAACGTATTTCATTCATCCCGTCCATCTCTTGCTCAGGTATTCATCGAGACTGCGAACGTATGCCGTGCACCATGGTCCGCATTCATGAACATTGCTACTACTTAGGAACCGAGGCGTTTCAAGAAGCCCCACGAATGCCCGGACTGTATGCTATAGCTGACACTGCCTCTGGTGGTCTATTCCACAACGTTCCCGGCTCGCACTTTGAAGTCTTCGCAGCTTTGGAGGCCTGACGTCTGTCATCGAACGCTGTCAGGCATGCAAGAGCTGAGTCTACCGAATACCCAGGAGGTGCTCGCTGTCCCAGTACATATCACTCTGTACTCTCCAACCCCATTGCTGATCTCCAGGGTCCCCCGCCGTCTTAATCTGCGTAACATGAACCGTCGACGTCGTCAATAAGGGCTGGCAGTATTGCCATTACTCTCCGTCTCGCTTTGACCGTCCAGGTGTGTTGTACATCAAAATCGGCTAATCTTGTCTCAAGATGTGGGTACTCGGTTGAGCTGGTAGTGACCAGTCTCAGCAGTAACATCGTTGTCACGATCTTCTTCGTGAGCTTCCTCGTATAGTGTCTCATCGCCCAGTTCAGGGGCATGTCCATCATCTGTGCCGGCCTGTAGAACGTTCTGGCATCTCGTCAATGTCAGTTGTCCGAGTCCTACGTGAGTTTGGGCGTTTTCAAGTCTTGACGAAGTGTTCGCACCAACGATCATAGGTGTTTTGCCGACAACTAAAGCATTTGCGGTAGTCGTAGCCCAACCCGCCAATAAAGGTGGTGACCCAGCTCGTAGAACTAGTTCGCGCTTGATACCGGGCTTCTGTCTCTTGGTCGGATTGGCGATCCTTTGGCGGTTGACACTTTTCTTGGGAACGAGCTTTAGCTCGGAACCAACAAACCCGTCAAAAGCATCTCGAAGGTTTGGACAATATCGCTGCATGTTAGCAGGTAGTTGCGTGGGTCTCTCCAGGGGCTCTGTGCGCATTGCCATTGGTTCGGTCTTGGGACGGCCGACAGAATCTGGCGGTTGTGTTGTCTTCGGTATCAGCCTACTCTTCGTGATGATGACGCCGCCTGAAGTCTGCGTGAAGGTCAGCAGTGTCAGCGTTGACTATCGTTGACATACGGAGATGTGCAACGTATTTGTAAGACGTATTTGGCTATCTTCGATAGGGTCCACGACCGCAATGGGAGCAGCAACGTCGAGAGTAACATCCTAAAGTCAACAGCGTTAGCTGGCCGCAAGCTACCGACGATGAAACCCGTAGAAGCTCCTTACACCCGGTAGGGGTAGTCCATCCAGTGTAGTAGTCCGCAGCAAAGCGAGCTCATGTACTGGTAGACGCCGTTTCCGAGTGCTCGAAAGCCCGTTGCGAAGTCCTTGTGTGCCGCCGCTAACAGAGGCTAGACGGAGGTCTGGTGGTGATGAACGTGGGATCTCGTAAACAGATGGCGCATTCGCGAGACCAACCAAGACAGATCGATCTTCTTCGATGTTGGTATCCAGCGGCTTGTCGGTAGCTGCAGCTTCCTCACACAAGTTGGTTCCGATGACTTCTGCCTCGGCAGATGATCCTGAGGGCAAGATTGCTGGCTCCCTGCCCGGTTCCCTGATTGACACGTCGCGATGTAATCCGGAGAACGGGCCAGCGGAATCTACCACGTCCAGATCTTGGATAGGCGGTCTGAATCGTGACGGACGGTCTGGCATCCCTCTCACACACGAAAGAAAGGCGCTCAGCCGTAGACGATTGCCGACGAAATTAGCATCGTGCGCCATGTTGCCTGAGACGGCGGTTCACATGTGAGTTAGTACAAGCGAAAGGATGTGTGATCAAATTCGCATGTCGTGCACACGAAAGCTTCAGAGCATGCTGTATGCTGCAGCGAAGTCCAAGGTTGCAGTCGCGGAGACAGATGGTGGCTGCCAAGAGAGCCATGACGACGCGGGTCCCGAGGTCCATGCGCCTAACGCGTCGCGAATCTTTCAATGTTGCGAAGACAGGAGGAAGTGGCAGAGGGCAATCGCAAGCTATCATAAGAACCCACCATGTCGATACCGTCCACACCGAGATGGCCTGCAGACGAGACAGGCGTGCCAGAGATAGCCGGCAACGAGTGCTTCGGAGACCTGGTGGACAAGCTGTGCCAGTCAGTCGATGCATGTGAATGCGCAATTGTCCAGTAGCCTAACCCGAGAGTAGGTTCTTTGAGCATAAGATCAAGCTGCCACATACCTTCGAAGATTTGCGTCGATCGCAGGAGGGCCGGGCAGTCCAGCCTCTCATCGCATACCTGTCTACCCAAGTCGACCACCCTGCCCTCGTATCCGCTCTACTGTACGTCGAGGCAACCCAGGTCGCTTTTATCAATGCCAGATGGTTGCATGCCGGAGTGGAGAGCGCTGACCATATTGAAGGGCCCTGAAGGGACATTTCTCTGCCTTGGAGGAAGCCAGCGACGAGCCTGGTGTGAACGAAGCGCGAGGCTACGCATGCGAATTCGTAGCCTGGCAATTCTTGACGAACTTGAAAGAAGCCGACATCATCGAGTCTCTGCTAGTAGAACTCCCGCCGGCAACGACGCCGACCACCTCCAACCCACCGAACGGCTACCACTCGGGCGAGAACGAACGCGACACCACACATGCCGACGAGCGGTCGCCTTTGCTTCCCGTATCCAACACCGATTACTTCGGCCACGGCGACTCTCCCAGATCTCGCTTCGGATCGCTGATGTCACAATGCGAGAATCTCAGTGCATTGGAGCTTGCGACTGTATCTGGTGCGAAGAAGTTCCTGTCCCAGAGACCAGTCCAGAAAATCATAAATGGCTTGTGGAAAGGCGACATCGTATTCTGGGAGACCCTCAGTCTACACTCAGAGAAGAAGCCCAAAAAGTACAACCGAAAGCAGGCCGATCCCTTCTCCAGGCTACGCGTTCCGTTGTACTTGAAGATTTTCGAGACACTCTTTTTTGCGGCATTCTTAGGGCTGTACTACGCAGTTCTAGTGCAGCGAAACAACGCCCGAGTAACCATTCCCGAGATACTGCTCTACGTGTGGATTGCCAGCTTCGCGTACGATGAATTTTCGGATTGGTTAGACGCAGGGCAAAGCTCGTTCTATGCCTCGGACTTTTGGTAGGCATGCGTTTCTCATCGCCATTTTGATGGAGGCTAACGTCTTTAGGTGGACCTGGGACATCAGTATCGTCGTCGTGGGCTTTGTCTTCTGCATTATGAGGATTGTTGGTCTGACTACAGCCAACGCTACCACCATCGATCTTGCCTATGACGTACTCGGACTAGAGGCTCTCTTCCTCGTGCCGCGTATCTTCTCTCTCTTGAGTCTCAATCGATATTTTGGCACCCTTATTCCGTGTCTCAAAGAAATGACCAAGGATTTCATCAAATTCCTGTCACTGGTAGTCATCCTGTACCTGGGTAAGGCGTCCGACGCTTTAGTAGCTGCAGCCAATGCTCACCGATATAAAGGGTTTCTAACTACTTTCGTACTGCTGGCTAGAGATAGTAGATTCAATGCGAAGCAGATGGCAAGTTGTCTATCGGGGTCACCGACGTGCCAACTGCTGACTCGTGCAACGTAGAGTTGGATCCTGATCAAGGTCTTCTTCGGGTAATGGTTAACATCACGCCACTGTTGCTATACCAGCTAATGCCTTCTCAGCTCTAGCTACCTAGGTTTCGGTGAGTCAAGCCTCAGGCAACGGCCAAGCGAAGGCATACACCGATTCTTGTCCACCAGTACTGACGACAGCTGCCTGCAGATGTCGCCGAAGAGATGTATGCACTCCTCCGATCAACAGTGCCAATGGCTTGCTAATGCCTGCATAGCTCGCCGTTCTTCGGACCTCCTGTGATGGTACGAGTCTGACTATTTGGAATGCATCGCATCGCGGTCTGCTGATCACACACTAGCTTGTTTTCGTCACTTTGACAAACATATTGTTGATTACAAGCCTCATATCGCTTTTGAGCAACTCGTTGAGTAAGGTAATGGGTTTTTCCATTGGTCCTCACTGCTTTGCAACCTCAAGTCGCATGCATGTCTGTGCATGCCAAGCGCAAAACAACGGTTAACGCCCGACTGGACCGCCTCATCTCCATTGCAGTCTCCCCAGAGTGCATTCGCATTGGGGTTAGCACTTGACTTTTTCCGGTTGGTCTTACGGGGGTGTGATACAGCCCGATTGGGACTGCAACAGGAGATTTCTCGCAGGCACTGACTGCCCTGACCCCATGAACAACCGGCTATAGCTTATCATCTCTGGTTATATTACTTTCCAAAGGATCGATATTGACGGTGGACAGGTTCTCGATCATGCGCGAGATGAATATTTGTTCATGTACGTCGGCATGATCCAAGGCAACTTTCTTCAGGCACTGACGATGCAGCTATTCCGTATACGTGCTCGAAGCATCCAGCTCAAATCGATTGACATACTTTCTGCCTCCACTGGTAAGTATGTTGTTCAGTGCTATTATTATGGGGAGGTTAAAAGCGGGCATTAAGCGCCGGGTCGTTCAACGCCCAATCGACACAGCCTCTATGGCCATCGTGGAAGACGCGCTCAGAACCAACCAGTCAAAGCTTCGTGGCCGGCTCGTGAAGGAAGCATCGTCGGCGGATGCTCTGCCGTTGTCACGTCACTGACAAGCCTTGTTCTGGCGCTCAGGCTCTCTCGACTCAAGGCCGCTGTGAATCCCTGCGAACCCACAACGCAGTGGTATCCACAGCCGTGCTCAACTTTGCAAGGCTGACCGGCTTCCAGAATCTCATTCCGCTAGTCATTCGACCGTTGCGGCTCGTCATCCCCTCCGAGCGACTCAGGAGCGTCCGGATCGTCTTGCTCAAGGCCACGCATCTACCTCTTGTATTTGCAATCTGGGCTTACGAGCAGCTGACCGATACCCGTAATCTCGATGTGAAAGCGACATCTTTCAGCGGACCACAGACACCAACCCCACCAAAAAAGGCTCTTCGGTTGCCGGTCAACTCTCCACGCCTATTGATGGCGGAAGCACCAAACTCATTTGCGAGGAAGCCCCAGAAGCCCCAGGCACGAGCAGGGTCTACAGAAACCGATGCTCCATTGAAGGCACTAGTCCTTAAGCTTTCAACGCAAGTTGAAGAACTTACTGCGATGGTGTCGCAGCTCCAGCAGCAGCGCGAAGCGAGCACATCGGTCGCTTGATGGCCGGCGCTTGCAGCCGCGGACATATAGGTACATTTTGCTAAGGATGAGCACTGCAAATCCGGTTAAAATTCAAGTTGATCTTATCTGTCTATCCCAAGAGCTACTCAAACAAGCGCGTATGGAGTTGAGGTGTTGGTGTCTCACTTTGGTAACGGCATTGGGGTGACACATGAATGAACGATCAACGTCAGATACAGACGGGACATCCTTTGCCAGACTGGCCAGTTTCATGGGGATGCACATCGAGCAAGGGTACAACCGCCCTCTCCTCTTGCGCCTCAAAGTCCGGTCGGCGCAAGGATGCCTGTGTTCGGCCCGCTAAGGCCTAGCTACCCGGCTGTCTGGTTCACTTGCACATACCCCGGTCTCGAGCTGCATCCATCGCCCCCCTGCCACTCTTTCATAGCCCCATGAAGCTAACAGGCGCCTGCCGCGTAGGCGGCTCGAGCTTTCTGTTCATGCTGCCCTGTCTAGCATAATTTCAGAATCTGCCTAACACTCAAGAGCCCACTGTTTAACGTAGGCTCCGAGAACGCACTGGCGCAGTATACAAATCAATTCCATCTTGGAGTTAGTCACGCACTGCATCGTACAGATATAACTCGTCCCGGAACGCCCTGCAGTTGGCATCCTCATCCAGCTTCTACCACATCATTTCTATCTTTGCCTGTCTTCATTCCTCGCCAACCTACTTGACCTCAAAGACTTGTGGACTACGTTCATCCCTTTGAGATCCTTTCATCATGTACTCGTACGCGGACCAGCCCACGCCACCTTTCAACTCGCCTTACCAACAACACACATCTCAACCAGGCTCCCTGCTTGAGTCACCCTATCCTTCACCAAGACAACAAGAGCCGCGGCCCAGCTACCCACATGGTCTTGGTTTATATCCAGTCCACCCTTCAATGCCGAACACTCTCTCTCCATCGTCTCCCCCACAATCGGAAGGCTGGGTTAGCGCTCAGTATCCCAACGGCACCTCGGCAGAGGCCACTGCAGATCCCTATCTGTCAGGAGCTTTCGATCACCCAGTCCCCCATTCGCCAGTACCGTGGAGTTCCGCCCAGGACACACCTCCTACATCCCCAGACGTGTACAGTCAACGCGCGATGTCTGCTGCTTATTCGCACGATGGCTCAGAGCCGGAGTCTTACTCTAGCATCAAGTTAGAGGGCCCGGCATGGAACCCAGCAGCTCGCATCCAGTTTGGCACAGAAGTGCCAGTTACTATGGGTGGTCAGTCCTTATCAGGGCATCCACCACTCACAGTAGCTCCCGATCGGCTTAGCACACACATGTACTCCTACGAGAGTGAGTATCCATCACCAGCTATGCCTGGATACGACTCGGCGCCGGTTTACAACTACAGCAACCGTAGCCCCGTACAGGCGTCAACAGTGATCAGGACTGCCAATGCACAAGCTCGGGCTGCACGAGCTCCTCGAACTGCCGTCGCAAAACGAACACGCAACCGCAGGCACACTGATCCCGCCAATGCTGCCTACCACTGCCTGATTTGCAAAGACAGGGGTTTTGCCAGGAAATACAACCTCAACCAGCACATGCTTACACATGCGGCTGAGCGAAAGAGGCCGAATGTTTGCCCACACCCTCAGTGCGACAAACACTTTGTGCGCAAGACAGATTTGGCTCGCCACGACCAGAGTGTGCACACAGACAACAGACCTTGGAAGTGTTCAAGGTGCCCTGCAACCTTTCCTCGTAAAGACACGCTCAGCAGGTCAGTAGTAACCTAATTATGTGTTCATTTCATCTTGCTAACAACTTCTCAGACACGAGGAAGATGGATGCAGTCGCCGCACCCAAGTGCATGCCGATGACGCAGCTTTCACGCGTTCGAAACTCTGATCGACGGCATAGGTCAACTCTGCATCGATCAGCGAGGACTGTCCTGTACCAGCACTTGATACATCCAGCATGGGGAGACACGTCGGAAGCAGTTCGTTCAGTTGAAGATTCCACTACGGGCCGTAGCAAATTGTATCGCTGTCTTGTTTCAAGGTTTTCTTTACATTGCGTGGGTGGAAATTTGTAACAATGGCGTTTTAGTGCACTCCAAAGAATGTGAGAGCAATAGAAAAACTGTGGCTACGTGGTAAGGTTGCCCTGCTTCATCGCATAATGGCCCCTCTTGTTTACTAGGAGAATATGATCACGCTCGTTCACACTACACCATGAAACCTCTTCAATGCACAAAACTCAAATCATGACCAGCTCCTCTAGCATGGTACCCTAGCAGTCTAGGAGGCTGGAAGGACGCCACCTAGATCGATCCAAGGAGACTGGCTGCAATAAGCCGGCACTGTCCACAACGTCTTTTCGTACGACCCACCTTAGGCGGGGATACGCCGGGGACCACTACCGCAAGCCACGAAGCGCGACCCTTGTCAGATCAAGTCTACATGGATGTGGGCTGTTTGTGAAGTGTTGCAGGTATGGTGCATGTTAAGCGCCCTCGATGTGAGCGAATTCACGCAGGCCGCATCTGACTGGCCAACGATACGCTGGGGAGGTGGCACGGTGAGATAGCTTGCGGACGGACCCACGATGCTACTAATTAGACGCAGCATGCTCTTTCGCGGGCTATGTTACCTGTGATTTCAGTCGAAAACTACTCTGGGGCAGCTATAGCAACAAGGTCAGTGGACGCATGCTGCTCATGCTGAGCTGGAGCGTTTCCACCACGTCACGCATCGCTGTCGACCCACATCGCAAATCAATCCCGGAACTTGTCTCTGCTCCCTGTCCGTGAACTCCAGAGACTAGTCGCGTAGCGTTGTGATGGGCGCTTAATGTTTGGCCGTGTGGCCTTGTCTTATCTGGCTCGAGCCACGTCGGCTCGTTGGTTGCAGCCCTCGAGCGCGCTAGGCCCCACACGTCACGGCCGCCAAGCTCTCTCCCACCACGATCCTCCAACGACCTCCCCAATCTGGCCGTGCTCGTTTCGACGCGTCTCTTTTCGCTTACCCTTCAACCCAGACCCGTCGCAATAACGGCGACCTTTGCTGCCTAACCCGGGATTTTGGGTCTGAGCCAGCCAGCAGCTGCACGTTGTTTTGGCCCCTAACATCCTTCCCCTCCTCCGCACTGATACAGGCGATGCGATCAGCGACTTGCTCGACACGACGAACTGTGCATGACGACATCTAATCAAAGAGGAAGGGATCGTGCGACAGACGTTCTGCCCCAGGCGCCACTCAGGTGACGCTCGTCCTATGCGAGTGACAACCCTCATATGCGACGGGACGGGACCTTCACACCCCATTATGGCTAGCCATCATCGCTCGGCCTCCATGCTCCATGCCGCGGAATCAAGGAAGAAGTCACCTGTGCCGGGCCGGACAGGGCCATCTCGACTGAGACATTCTGCTGCAATGCACATCAGTCGGGTCGCAGTTTGGGCCATTGCAACATCGGCATATCTTTGCAATCACCTCCACATAGACTATACAGTCTGCATGTATTGCTGGGGATTGACGGCATACCTATACGAGCATCGCTTTATCTTCCATTGGTCAACTCATCAACCCAATAACATCATGAGAAAGTCCAAGCCTGTTTCCGCGCGGTCCAACAACGGGTTGTCACTGACGAGTACCAGCCTGTTGTACCACGGCATCGAGTCTCGCCCACCGCAGTGCTCGACCATGCTTAGCCCACACAGCAACGCGGGATTTATCGCTTGAACTCAATAATTAACGACCAATTGTGCCGCGCACCCGCCGTGTTCCTGCAGTGAGCTGACCGGAAGATCCACGTGTAATCTAAGCAGTCAGCAATCTACCATGCGACCAGCCGCACCAACTTTACGGGAAGGAAGGTGCATCGGTTGGCAAGTTTGTACAACATAAAGCGAGACCCAATATGCGTGGTTGACATGGGTCATACGGAGAAGGTCACGGGGACCAAGTTCTCGAAACAATCCTACGAAGGAACGTTTCATGGCCGAGCACTGACCGACCCATGTAGCTTATTGGACGTTCCGTTGTGACAATGCCAGAAGTCCACGCAGTATATGGGTAAGAGGAACGTGGGTTGACATTGACGCTCATGACACACATTACCTGCTAGGCTGGCTGACAATCACGCCGGTGCAATCTCGCAGCCTAGTGGCAAGAAGAGATTCCGCCTCCGTGAAAGAAACCCCAGCGACGTCAAAATCCATAGTCATCCGTGTCCCTGCTTCTTGCGATACCACATAGAAGACAGCCGAATGCTGTTCGTGCAATCTGACGTTCCAAACCTTGGTACAGGTTACTGGAAAACCACACACATGGCACTGGATACATACTGGACGCAACACCACGCGGTTGCCATGCACGCACATTTCCTGGCGCCATGTTGTGCGAATCGCGTTCCTCAAAGCGCTAGACGGCGCTTCTAGGTTCCGAGTCGATCGGTAAGGCGTTAAAAAACCTGGAGTTGCCGCGATGCTTCCGCTGCCCGCGCGAGCCGCAAAACCCCTGCTAGCGATGTCTGGTGCCGCGTCCACAGTCCGCGATAGACGCCGCCTCGCTAGAGGTGTGTGCAGTGCAGCTAAAAACAACGTCGAATGGTGGGTGCTTTCAGCCCGCACATGCGCTTCCTGTGAAGGTACGACATAGTTTGAAAATGAGAAGATGAACTCGGATGATCTTGCTCTCTTTCTCTACTCTAATTTTGCTGTACTGGCCCGTCTCGTCATTTGGAAAGTGCATGAGGTCACAACTGGTTAGGCCCCCCCTTCCACTTCGGTCTCAGCAAATTCTGTTCTCGCGTCGAGCAGGGGTATGGCGCTAACGGCTTCAATCGATCCGCCGGCTGCAGTGGAGCAGCTCAGGGCTTATGACAGTCCCCACCCACATACAGCGCCAGCCTGACTCTTGCAGTGGCCCTGAGTGCCGAAGCTACACAATACCCTGCAGAACCAGTGGAGCTATCAACGGGGAATCTGTTCTCACCTTGGAGACATGGTATTTTGCATAGGTCAGAAAATTTGGACTGCACTCTTCAGTATTGACTTGTCCACTTAATACAGGGCCCACTCTGAACATCGGTAAACCACACCTATACCACACGATCTTTTTCGTTAGCTCGGCGTACTGTCTTCATGCTCGGGAATTGAAACGGAGAATTATACCACATATTTCCGGTATCCACTAGAAGCTCATCAGGGTTCTTTGAAGCACATGTACCAACCGTACGAATTTCCTAAGACAGTTTACTACGTTCGGGTACGGTATGCTTCTTCCCCAGCCAATGGCATCGAAGAACGCACGGACAGCGTACCAAATCAAGATGCAAGCCGAACCTTGGAACTATATGTGGTACTGTATTGCGACACTAATGTTATGCAAAACCCAGACCGAATACCAGGAGCTAGGTACGCTTGTGATCCTACTGTAACTTTGGTGACTTGGCAGATGGCCATCCACGATCGAAGAGGAAGGCGGCGAGCTACATATGTACTGTTCGTAGTTAGTCCGCACATCTTGGGCGCGTGGAACACAAACTGCTCAACACCGGACAGAACTCCTCAATGTGAGGCTGAGCGCTTTTCTGAGGCTTACTTGCCATTTACTAGACGCAGTAGGGGTATCGAGGTATGTGCAGTCTAAGTATAACTTGGTCCGACGCGAAGCGGTGTTCGAAGGGTCCGTATCACCCCAAGCGCTTGATTCAAGAATACCATCACCCTCACGATGCCGGACTAAATCCTCTAGGCATGTCCGCGAATAATGTTGGCGGCATCTCCGTTCATCTTCACAATCAGCCTCGCCGGGTTCGGGGTCCATCTTCAAACAGTTAGGACGCTTGGCATACCTACGGCCTTTCCCTTGCTTCGGCACTGTGGCAGGATGCCATCCAATATTGTAGCCCCGTGCTTTGCGACGATTGCAGAAGCAGCCTTGTCGTTGAGCCTCAAATGTCAAACAAAAATGATGAGAGATGCATATCGTCCGCGTCCCCCGGCCCCCTTTCTGCAATCTCACAACGGTGAGGCACAGCCAGATCGGTGCGGCAACTGGAAACTCCCGCAAGCGTTTGCTGTCCACAAACGGCCGATTCCCCGAGATCGTCGACTTAGTGGGCGCGAAGCTGTGCCGCCCGATCATAGCAACGATGAACGCAAACCGAGCGCAGACAAGAACCCTCCGCGGGGGATAAGCCTGGATCTCCTCATTTCGCTTGCGGGGAAGCACAACCCTGACTTCCTGCCTGAAAATCGTACGAGCATCGAAAACTCAAATGACTAGACGGCGATGTCGAGCTATGATGCTCGCAAGCTGCATTGCAGATGACAGCACATCCAGCAGACTGGTAGCGATCTCTCGGCGCTCAGACACGCTGTCACACCAATCGATACGAAAGTCCGACCAACGACGCCGGCACGCGCATGTCCACGACTCCCGGAAGGATGCTTCTTGCAGGACAAATCTTACCGAGCTATACAAAGCGTTCCTTGTGGATAAAAAAACATGCAGCGAAACGAAGCCGAGAGGTACGGAGACCAACACGAAAACCCTGCAGTCCAACAATCCAACTCAGGCAAGAGCAAATATGCGACAGCGGTCACACCCGGATCGACTCCGTCTTTGCAATTTGAGAAATGGCATCCTCCATTCCCCATCCTGCATATGCCCGTTGCCACAACGTGTGATGAACTGTGCCTTCTCGTGGCCATTGATTACGCGCCAGCCGCCCGCCGATCGGCATCACACCAGTGTTATCAGCAACCGCCATGCATTTAGCCCTATTTAGGCCGGTGGGATGAGACAAAAAGATGGATATTTGCATAATTCGAGCGGGAGGGGTGAACGCATATTGGCCCGTCTAGGCAGGAGACATGCGAAACAGGAAAGTGACAAGTCGATTATACTTGCTAACACTGGTCTCGAATGGCGGTAAATTTACCCTCTCAACGGTTCAGCCGTTCGCGCTTAGACGCCGCGACCTGCGACGGCCCACGGCAGACAGGCCTCAGCAAGCAAGAAGGATGCCGGCATCCGAATCTCCCATGTCTGTAGGCTGTCTGCTCCCGTGCTGGATTGTCACTGTGACCGGTCCATGTGGGTAAAGATCAATTGTGCATGGTACTCGCACTTTTCCTACTGATTGGCTCGGAGGGCGAGACGATGTGCCCTTGGCGCCCTTCGGAGTGTATTCAATCAGGGCCGAAAAAAAGAGGGGAGATGGGTCGAGAAGACTTCGTAGGATCATGAGGATGTGAAGGTAAGCTTCTGTGCCTCACGGGTGAGGCTGCTTTCTGGAAGCAGGTAAGACGCATCAGCTCTCCGCAGTGGCTGACGCAAAGTGCGACAATCCTCCAGACACTACGCCGCCGATTATCGTTACGAACTTTACCGCACATGTCTTCAGCCCGTAACATCAGGTCAATCACTGAGGTCGTTCTTCGCGCTCCCCGAACGCCCGTGCGCCGGAAGCGCGCTTTCAGACCCCACGCCATTTGACATCAAACGTTGGGTCCCAGTATCACACCATATGACGCTTGATACTGGGGAAAACATGCTAGATACAGAAAAGTAGGTACTGCGACGCTGCCCAAGTCGACCATCAGCCACCATCGACGAGACATCAGCCGCTGGTTGGGCCACCGGCAGTATACAGTCGGTCGCCACCACAGTCAGGGTGATCCTTTGGTCTCAGCCGTATATGTGCGACCCAACGACGTGGTAAATAGGCCAAGGTGAGCCCATGGTTGATACTCCCACTGTATGTACAAAGCGAGTCAGTAAGCCACCATCCGCGTCGCGAGTCTGTGTCGGCGCAAAACTAAGGTGACTAGCGGACGGCTGGTAGTGCCATGACGTGAAGCTCGTCTCTTATTCCCTGATCAAGCTCTCAGACAGCATCGAAGAGCTCGCCCATGTGTATAGGACTTTGGGAGGAGCTAAGGAGTAGGCAGGTAGTAGCTTGGTTCGCTTCTTCTTCCCCAAAAGACATAGATTGTGCGGTGAAACCACATAACCACCTACGTATCTCGTTCCTTGTACATGGGGTTTCCTAGCTTTACGCAGGAGCCTGCTTCTGGTACGATGTGCTTCTGTCATGCAGACAAGAACCTTGGAAGTATCCAGCTGGTTAGACTACTGCACTGACTGCATAGCAGGATTAGAATGTAACACGCGAGTTCGTGACAAGCGAAAGGCCAGAGTGACCGAGACCAGCCATCACTGCGAGAGCATGCTTCACCGCCTGAATCTCTGTCTTTGATGACGGTGAGGTAGCTTTTCGAACGACCAGGGCCTGCACAGTGGCGGCCCGGTACAAGCGAGACGTCTTACTGCTTCCAATCACAACACCCCAGGCTCCGCAGCTGTACAGTGAAGGACCATTCCGTGATGATACACTATATCTTTCATGCGTACCCTGTTACACCACAGTCTAGACACGATTATAGCATGCCTTGCAGATACCAATAGATGTTTCGTTGGTCATGGAAACCTTGACTTCAGGTACTGGCAGGCATATCTCACGGCCAAGTGACTCTACCTCATCACATACATCTCCGCTTAGTATTGGGCAGAAGCTGAGTTATTGCCAGGCAGCAGGAGTCAGTGACGATGCTCACCGGAATGCCTTGAGGCATTTGCGAAACTTGTGCTGGCGGCTGGGATCCTAAGGCCACAATATTGTCTGGGAGACGCCTGCCCACTCAAACTTTACTTCGATGAAGGGCGCATGAGTCCAGGCATCGGTATTGTTAGAAGCGCTGGTCTTGCTTCGCCTGCATTCATCGTTGGTATCTTGAAGTGGGTGGGGAATCTAAGCCCCAGCACTGACGCTCGATGAGTTTCGCTCATTGCATGAACAATCAGAAAGACTTCGATATGGAACTGTCATGATGGGTATTGACGTCTGTCGTTCTAAATATAATACATATTCATCTACATATCGTACCTGCGCAAGCACCGAGATGCAGTGTTGAGGCGGTGCAGCACTGCCCTGCCTGTGCCGCATGCACGTCAACTACTACGCCGTATCATACTGCCGTGTTAATCGTCATTCGTGAATTGTTCGTCGTCTCTTCTTCACCTATCGCTTCTGCTCGTCACCAATCTTTCGTTGGGTGCTCAGATGAAGTCTCCATCACCAAAGCCACCGAATGGATTCGGCGGTCGTCCACCTGCTCCGCCGAAACCACCAGGCCCTCCAAACCCGCCCCCGCCTGGGAACATAGGACCTCTCCCTCTGTCCTCTCTAAGTGGATCGCCTGGTCCTAGAGGGTCATAACGCGCCCCCGGAGGTGCTCTGGGATCATATCCACCTTGTCCGCCTTGACCGCGAAACAGCGGATCATCGAAGGTGGGATGCATCCCGCCGCCGCCAAAACCGCCAGGTCGTGGCAGTCCTCCTGCTAGGTGTGGCCGAAGGGGATCGTTAGGTCCCAGACCCTGTGGATACAAGTCGTCATGCCCAATGTTGATGGGGTTGTTGCCGGGCATGCGACCGGGCTGTCTGTTCATGCCCAACTCGTCGTCAAAGCCGGGTATAGGTTCTGGGAGATGCCGCCCCGAGCCTGGCTCTGCGGCGAGAGGATCGTTGAAAGGGTATGGTCGTGCGGGCTCCGGTTCGGTGGGGGGCTGCCGTGGGTTGGCAGGTCCCCCTCGTTGTGGTTCTTGCCGATCCGCTGTAGGGGTGCGCTCGCGGTCGGTATTGCCCTCCTCGTAGCCTGGCTTGTTCAGCCCGGGTGCCAGCTTCTGGATGACAGATATCTTGAGGAGCGAGCCGAGGTCGTTCAGCCTGCCTGGTGAGATGAACAGCTCTTGCACCTTCTCCGACACCTGCTCCGTTGATGTATCTTCAGACACACTGAATGGTAATTGTGATTCGGATATGTAGTCCTTGGTCGTGACTTCGAAATGTGTGGTCTTGTCGTCGCCGAGCGCGAGAGCGTATACGACAGCTTTGCCTCCCAACCTATTGACCTTGACGAGATAATCCATGGCTGATTGCGCGTGGGCGTATCTGAAAGCGTATGAGGATGACGCATTCCATTCTTTCGGTAACGACTCTGGGTTTTCGGCGTCTGCGTGCGCTTCTATAAGTTCCCGAGTTATGACGTGTAGAGGTGAGGGTGAATGAGATGGGTGCTTACCTATGCGCTCGTCTTCGCCCAGCCCGATCAGGCGGAAGCCAACAGCAAGCATGCCGGCGTGTACTGCTAGCGCGACGGCTTCGGTGCCATTCTTGAGCTGTGAGGATTCGCCTTTTGGTAGCGACGTTGCCATGAACAGCGCGAGCGAACCCGAGCTTAGCGGGTTGCCCGTTGTATTCTGGTGTACCATCTTCGCGGATCCCGGGTGCGTTGTGGTCTTCGAAGTTTCGCCGAGTGGATGAGGGGATTCGTGAAGGTAGTTACAGCTCGTGGGTGTTTTATAGAAGCGTAGTGGTGTTGAAGAAGTTCCAAGGTTGATGGAAATAAATGTACTATGGTTGCAGTTCAGGCAGCGGCCAATGACGCGTGGGCGGGGCACGGGAGCGCGCTAGAGCAATGCACGATATCTGTTCATGCACGATGCAAGCGCCAGATTCGATAAACTCTCTACTGTACTACTTGCATGACATCACTGTCGAAATCAAAGTTTCCGCAAAAAGCAAGTAATATTGCCGAGCCATGGGGATGCTCAGTATGCACCTATGCGTAAATCAAGACTATCGTGCTACTCCAAAGGCATGTGCGCCAACCCGTGGGGAATAATGTGGGACCAAATACGCCAGAGGCAATGCAAGAAGAAGTATAAAAGGCTTAAAGGAAAGTGCATCGGGCCATGTGGTGGGATATCTATTCCGGCAAATCCTGTGAGTTGCTTGCTGCGAGTTCGTTCGGTTCAAGAAGGCTGCAGTCAACGTTAGCAGGTATCAAAAGGCAGTAAACGAACGGACAACATACGAGTACTGCTTGTACAGTGTACCCTCGCCTCCCTTCTCCAAGTCCACGTTGAACACATAGTAGTTGCCTTCACTGGTAACTACCATAATCTGAGGACCGTTGTTGTTCAGCGCTACCACATTCCTAACAGGTCCGGTGGAAGAGCTTGTCGGAGAGCGTGGTATCTTGACCCACGCAAAGTCGCGCGAGGGCTCCCAGATCTCTGCCACAGCGCTGGGTAAATATCCGCCGACGGTAGCGGCGAAGGACTTTCCAACGGTTTGCGATGTGCGTCGAATCAAGCTCCCAAAAGTGGGATTGATGGGTTTCCGCTCCGGAGTCGACACATCTGCTGTGCTGGCACCGAATTCATCCGCTGTCTCTTGGCTCGTTCGACTTCCGCTACGTGCATGGGACGCGCCCGTGGGCTTGCTAGGCCCAGAAGATACGCTATTACTTCTGCTGTTGGGCGCTCCTAAGCGGAAGATGTGGACAGTCTCGGTCGCGGACGATACACTAAGCAAGGTCGATGTCGAGTTGAAAGACATGCTGTATATCCTGGCCGGGATGGAGCCTCTCCGGAACTGGTACAGCTTCTGCGCATCGGGTATGGAGAAGACGCGGATGATGGTGCCCTTTTCTGATGCCGTCGCCAGCAGAGTACCATCGCTGTTCAGCGCAATGCAAGATAGCGGAGAATTGTGCGCCTCAATCACGTTGACTGCCTCCATCTTTGTAGCATCGTATATAAGGACTTCTCCACTTGTGGGTGCAATGTGATCGGCTTTGGGCGGCGCGTGCGAAGGCGGCTGGAAGGTAGCGGGTGCGGCTTTGGTGGGCAGCGGATACACGAGGTAGTTGTTCTCGGACGATGCTGAGAGAGCGCATATGGCTATGCCAGTTAGTATCTGTGAAGTGCTGCTTCTTGCGACGTACCATTGGGATTAGGCGACGTCTTCTCCGTCTTGAGCATCTGCAGGTTGCTTATATCGTAGATGTAGAGTTCCGACTCGAGCACGACGACGATGCGTTTCCTGTTCATGCGCATGGCGAGGATGGCTGTCCGGAATGTCATCTCACATATGGTCGAGTGCCTCTTGTCCTTGTCAGTGCGTGCCTGGCCAGAGTCGCCTGTCCGACGAACCTTGGTGTTTTGTATACGCAGCACGCGTGGCGACAGCGTGAGGGCTACCAGCGACGTGGAGAAGAGCATCTCAAGGCTGGAGACATCTCCCTCGCGCGACTCGGACTGCTTGTTGAACGGGTCGGTGGTGTATATGCGGTAGCCATTGGGCGTGCCTATGCGATTAGGTCAGTACATGTTCTGCAGCTGGCAGGCATAGCGCATACCAACGCCTAGATGGCTGTGGTCCTGGTTGAAGGTTACGAAATTCATCGCGGGAGTCTGGCGTTGGCTGCGTGGTTCCGGGTGCTGCGAGGGCTGGGGACTATCCGCGTGATAGCTCGGTGAAGCTGTTGGCCGCCGTTCGGGGGTCCAAGCCCTACAAGCGGATGCGCAAAGGTAATCGCAAGCCCGAGCGATTGCGATGCCGATAGCGATGCGTGTATACGCCGGTGCAAGTGATAGAAAAAGATAGCCTGGGCCTGATCGCAGGTTGCAGCTACCGCCGTCTGACCATGGTTCACGCGCCCATGCAGGGATCCCGACGTCAGCTTAGCCCCGCGTAGTGGCTGGTGCTCCAAAAATCATTCCTCTCCCAAGACCATGGCCACCCCATCGTGAAGACCTGAACATGGCCAAAGACGCCAAGATGCGCTCCAAGAAGGCTGCTGCAAAGCGCAAGGGTAACCAGAAATCCCTGCGCGAGAGAAGAGATGTGGATATCATGAACGTGAGGTCCCCAGCCTCTTCCGCCCATAGCATCCTCGTAGCCACTGGACTAATATCAATGTCAGACGAATGACAGCAGCATTGTGTCCAAGAGAAGCGTATCGAAACTCTATCTCAGCAATGAGCCTGACTTCTATGAGCCTTTTGTACCAAAGTTCGTTCGACGCAGTACGTCACTTGGATACCACTTGCACGTGAGACATGGACTGATGCCCTTCAGATCCGTTGATCAATCGCGGGTATTGGCTACGAATGCATGCTATTGAACAAGTAGTCCGCCGGTTTCTGGAAGAAGAGAACGGAAAGCCCAAGATTGTGGTGAACCTAGGATGTGGATAGTGAGTAAGACATCCGTCGTCTCGACTCTAACACAGTGAGAAGCTACTAAGTCCGGAAAGTGATCCCTTGCCTTTCCAGTTTTGGCACAGGTATCCGGCCCTCACGCAATCATCTACATTCGTCGACGTCGACTATCCACAATTGATGCAACGCAAGAGAGATACCATGCTTAGCAATGGTCTTCTTCGAGACGCCTTGCTCAGGACCAAACTCCGTCAGTCCGAACAGCCTGTATATCTTCGTAGCGACAGCTACATAGCTCTTGGATGCGATCTGAAAGACCTTGCCACACTCGAACGACTTCTGCGGGCCGAGTTCGATGTCCCCTCGTCTTCAATCCTGTTCGTCGCCGAAGTGTCTGTGACCTACATGCCGCTAAAGGACTCTGATGCTCTCATACAGTGGGCTAGTACTATCGAAGACGGTATGCAGATTCGTCAAACCCTTCCCATAAGCTATGCTAACATCTGTAGCTCGCTTCTGCATACTAGGTATTCATTCCTTCATGTGTATGTACCAGTTCGCTTATACTGACTCCATACTGCATAGAACAGTACCTTCCGCAAGGCCCAGCTCATCCCTTTGCCAAGACAATGCTGTCTCACTTCGACAAGCTACAAGCATCAATCAACGCGGTTAAGTTGCATTCATCACTAAACCAGCAAGCCGCTCGTTTCCGTAATGCAGGATGGCCCACAATAACCATGGCCCGCAATCTGTGGGATCTATGGTCTGATGATAGCTTTACCCCTCCCACCCTTAGACGCGGGCTGAATGCAGTGGAGCCGTTTGACGAGTGGGAAGAGTTTGCGCTCTTTGGGGGTCATTACTTCCTACTCGTCGCTTCAAATGCAGAGCAAAGTGGACCGACTGAGTTAGCCTATGGCGAGGCAACAGCCACCACAGGGTGCAGGAAAGCCGCTGATGCGGGAAGTATTACCCTTCACACCTTGAAATTATCGGGTGGTGGTGCCGTGACGCCACGTCGTTTCACAGCAGCTTTCGCTTTCGACAAGGACTCGGTGGCCTTCCACGGAGGTCAAGGGACGCAAGCCCGTCTCGCCGATATGGACACATTGACGCGGGAGGATCATAACGGGGATCGTACCATCCAGCCTTGTGGCTTGCTGCCTGCTGCCCGCGTATGCCATACTATCACATCAATGCGCAACGGTGAAGCGTTGTTGGTCGGAGGCCGCGGATCGCCCACCCAGGCTTATGCAGATTGCTGGCTCTTCAACCAGGGAGCTTGGGCCAAAGTGGACGACCTGATGCCAGCCCGGTACCGCCATTCTGCTGTTGCTGTTGTAATAGGAAGCGGGAAATCACAGATCCATGGCGTCTTTGTCTTTGGTGGCAAAGCCAGTGACGGCACAGTACTCGATGCCGAACACTACTGTGCCTTATGGACTGCCAACGGCGGATGGAACAGCATTCCCGTCGACGGACCGCGCCCGTCTGCACGCTTCGCCGCCGCGATGTCCACGATCGATTTTGCTCAAGATTGGGGGTTGCTGACAGGTGGACAAGACGAGAGCGGCGTGGTCGTACAAGACGCGGTGTGGGAGTGGTCCATTTCCGCCACACCAACACCTAGGCTCAACTTTAAGGACCGCGCCAATGACGTTCGCAGCAGCTTGGAGAACTCTGCATACGCGCGTATAGGTGCCAGTCTAGTTCCCTGGAACGATTCTCTGCTGTTGATTGGAGGTGTTTCACAGAAGCATATCCACTCTCTATCAGACGACTTCCTGCTCTTAACATGCAAGGACACGACCATCGATGTGGAGCATCCCAGTATGCAGGCATTGCCGCCAACGACATGGCCTTTGCTAGTGGGTGTAGGGGCCGTTTCAACCTCTCGAGGCGAGATTGTGCTTGCAGGAGGAGGGGCGGTCTGTTTCTCAATGGGAAGTTACTGGAATGAAGACCCAATCGTCATCCTTCCTGACAATGCGCAAGGGGCCAAGTCGTGGCGTCGCGCTGTGCCGAGTCAGATCAGCGGCACAGCAGGCACAGAAGGCACAGCAGGCACAACACAAGCGAACGCGACTGGAACGGGACCCAAAGGTCGGCGACAGAAAGGTGGTGTGGAGAAGAGACCTACTACTACTGCACGTACTACCCAGATCGCAAGGGTGCAGATTCAGTCGTCAGATGACTTTGCGAAGCTGGCGGCTGCGTCAAAACCGGCCATCATCGAAGGCCTCGATATCGGCCCGTGCACAGACCTATGGACACTTGACTACCTGAAAGCAAAGCTTGGCCCCAAAAGAAACCTCGTCATCCATGAATGCACATCAGATCGTATGACGTTCAAGGACAAAAACTTCTCATACGTCAAGAAATCAGTGGCAGATTTCCTAGACGGTATCGCAGAAGGGTCTCACGAATATCTTCGTGCTGTATCTTCAAGCCAGCCAAACAAGCTGCCTACCAAACTCGAAGATGACTTTCCGACTATATCCGATGACTTCCGCGTACCGGACGTATGCAATCTAGTCAAGGAAAACTACCACAGCTCGCCCCTTCGCATCTCAGGGCCCGTGACCTTATGGCTACACTACGATGTTCTATCCAACATCCTGTGTCAAGTACGCGGTTCAAAGACGCTATTTCTCTACCCACCTACCGATGTTTCTCTGTTAGGCTTCCCTCCCGGGGGCTCGTCTTCCAATATTGATGTCCTGACGTCCAAAGACCAAAGGCTTCGGCGCACTCATCCGCACATTGCTTCCCTCAAGCCTGGTGATGTCTTATTCATACCACCCATGTGGAGTCATACAGCTACGCCGGAAGATGGCGTGAGCGTGGCAGTCAATGTGTTCTGGAAGGGCTTGGAAAAAGGATACGCGGCTGGAAAAGATGTATATGGTAACAGGGACCTGCAGGCATATGAGAATGGCAGAAGAGATGTGGAGAAGATTGTCAGAGCATTCAAGGATCTACCAGTCGACGTCTCCAAGTTTTATTTGGAGAGGCTGGCTGGTGAGATTTTGGAGCGCTCGGATAAGCTTGGAGAGAAGAGGAAGGAAGTCGTGAAGGAGGACCAACAGTAGATAGTATATATGCTTTGATCGAATACGATGATGTTAAGATCTAGTGCTTTTCATTCCACACTTCGCTCCATCGTCCTGCATCCAGCTCCACAGGCCCATCAAATCGGCCAAACCTTGGTGGGCCTGTGCCTGGTTCAGGCAGGCAAACCCACTCTCGTATACACCCAGGTACTTCATGCTTACTATGACTGACACACAGTAGGGCCTGATGTTCTTGCAATCCTGGAACCACAACCTCACCTTCCCATTTCACCGGTTTCAAGCCACTGTCAGAGAATACAAGCTCCATACCCTGGCCGTGACTAAGGAACAGAAGACACTTGTCGCGAACGAGGTCGTCCATGCCACTGAACGCCTCATCGAGGATAACGATGTCGGGATTTCGGATCGTGGCGCGCAAGAAGAGGAGTACACGTTGAGCGGAGAACGATACCTCACCGAATAGAGTGTCAGATGCCCACTCCAGACTCACACTTCCGTCACCACTGAAGCCAGGCCTAAGTTCGGATTCAAACCATCTCAAGCAAGCTTCGACTCTCTTCCTCGCTTCATCATCTAGTCTTGGCTTTGTAATTGGTGTATCCGCCCATGCACTTTCCAAAACCGTCCTCACTCTAAGTCTCTTCGGAAACAGGGCATGGACTTCCGGACTCGCATGGCCCATTCGTGACTGGATTTCGAATATAGTGATACCTGGGACACCGGGTTCGGGCAAGCGCGAGCGTTGGAAGAGTTGGACAGGAGCCGAGTAGGTCTGCGGATGGTCTGATGTTACGAGCGAAAGAAGCGTAGTCTTGCCAGAGCCGTTGGCACCGCTAGATGTAGGAATACGAAGTTAATATATGCCTCACACGTGTTTCGTACATGGAAACTTACAATATACCCCAGCGTTGATTACGATGCACGTTCCAATGCAGCCCGGATTGTGATGACCCGTCGATGTCCTGTTGCCAATCTCCCAAGACGGAGTTCTGGCCGTAAGCTATGCGTACTCCTTGCATTTCGACGATAGCTTCGCCAATCTTGGGTACATGATCGTCGGTATCTTGGTGGCCATCGCGACTCAATGTTGCCGCATCCGATGATCTTGTAGAGTATTCTCTTCCAGACGAAAGTCGTCCTGTTTCGTCTCTCTCTGTGCTGACGGAACTCCGCGTCGAGTCCCCAATGCTTTCAGCTTGCCTATGCATCTGTGAATGACCTAGCACCTCTTCCTTCAGCCCCATCTTTTCGACCTTTCCATCCTCTCCTGCGTAAACGAGATGGGTAACCCATTCCGGAATCTCATCTTGCGGTCTCAGACTGAGAACAATGCGTGGTGCGTTGGCTTCTGCGAGCCGGTGTAAAACTTTGGAGATATGCCTGGTAACGATGGGGTCAAGTCCAACTGTTACACTGTCAGCTCGCTCCTCTTGAACATGTAATAACAGTGCACGTGTGGAATCAAAACTCACTAAACGGTGCATCCAAACAAAGCATCTCAGGCCTACTCAACAACGCTTTCGCGATTCTCGCCCGTCTACTCTGCCCATTGCTCAGCATGCTGACCGGCTTGTCAATAAACCTCTCCAACTCTAGATCACGCATAACCCGTGTCATATCCTCTTCATCCACACTCTTTGCCTTTAGTTCCTCTTCTCCAGGGTTCATCGTTACGATACCGGTCAGGTACCTTTGAACAGTAAAGTCCGTGTCTTCTCTCAGAGACTCATACCGTGCCGATAGATAGGCGCCACCGAAAGCTTTCCGTTCAACGTCGAAGCCCACATACTCAATGGCTCGCTCTGGGAAGCGGAGGCGTGGCCTTTCCTCGGCGATGGCTGGAGTGAGGAGGTATGGGAAAGACCGCGCTGTTGGAGGGAAACAAAGTAATTGGCCGCGAAGTATTTGTAGAAATGCGGTGCGAATGTCGGATGATGGGCTCAAAATCGCCCAATGCTGGTTTGGTGTCGAGAAAGAGGGTAGAGAGAGCGTCAGATTCGGGAATAATGGTGGATTTGAAGGCGCATTATCGCCCTTTGAAGAAGGGTGCTGGCGATAGAATGTGCCATTGGCGATTTTGACAATAGGCGGCGAGGAGTAGAGTCTACGTGAAGTGTGGAGACGTGCACATTGCGTGGCTGCAAAGAACAGCGCTTGCGTTCTGCGCATGTCGAGAGATGGGTGTTGCTGCGCTCATGTTGGTGGATATTTGGTCTGGATTGGGTGGTGTTTGCCGCAGCGGAAAAGTGTCCGTGTCCGCGACAAAGTAGAATGACGTCGCGCGCGGTCGCTGTCTGCCGAGGTACGTGATAGCTGAGGGTCCGCATCGTTATTGCGACGGATAGAGAGTTGGCTGAGTCGTTGTCGCGCGAGCAACCCGACATGATCTCTAGTCTGCAGCCTTCGAGGCCAAAGGTTCACCGTTTTCCATCATAACTCCTTGACGCTTGCTGACCAGATGTAGCCTCTCCAGCAGTCCCCAGCACCCTCATACGCGCACCAACAGCGACGCGCCGGCCACGCGCCATCCCAGACCTCTCAGCAGTCTACGACAGTACACTCAGGCTCGCCTTTGAATCCTGCGAGACCGCGATCCCAAATCGAAGCCATGCCACCTTTCGGCCCCCCGCAAACACCAGCCACCTTCTTTACACCCGTGTACGACAGCGCAATACGGCATCCAGTCTTCTTCACGCAGAACCTCAAGAAGCCGCCGTTTCCCATACCACAAATCGCTAGTCAGGGTTACAGCCCGGTTGCGAGTGGATACGTAATGGAACAAAGGAGAGCAGAAGTGACAGGAAAGACGAAGTTATGATCTTGACGATACGAGCATCGACGGCGTTGAGGAGTATAAGCGGACCGTATTGGGTTACGTCAATTTAACGAGAAACATTCGAATACTAGAGAAATAGCACGAGCTCTGTGAAGTCAGCCTTCCGGCTGGCCGGGCACATGAGATCGACTGAGACACTCGCTGTTTTGATTGCTTTACCCATATATTGCTTGTCTCGTACTAGTAATGGATGCTACGTATTGTAGCGGGTATCTACAGTGGCGAACGCTTCACAAATGTCCCTATTTACGTCCGAATCTTTTCCTGTCGAGGCATGACATCCATGTAAGATCCTTAAGGACCCATGTGCCTTTGATGAGATACAAGCTTCCTCCCCTTCATGTATCCGCACCTCTACAGGCTCTGCCGACCTACGAGATTGCTGGGCAACAGTGCCGTTGTGATGACGCAGCCCAACGTCACACCTCCAGCTAGGTACAGTACGCTATTGATATCTCTTCCAGCACCATCCCCCGCGTATAGATGCTGCGCAATGAGCGGGCTGACGATACCAAATAACCTACCCCAGAAACTCGCAATGCCGCAAGCTGTTCCTCGGATGGGTGCTGGGAAGGCTTCTGGTGTCCAGCCATATAGGACGGAATTGAACATGGACTGGAAGAAATATTCCATGACATTGAAACCGATGTTCGAAGCCGCAGAGTTAACACTGCTGAACAGGAAGATCGAGATGCCCATCAATGCAGACGAAACTACCATCGTCCATTTGCGACCAACCCGCGATGCGCGGTAAGACAAGGTGCCAAGAACAACGCCGAGGACTCCAGGAAGGTAGATGAAGATGTAAGAGCGGTAGGTGTAGCGGAGAGAAAGGTCGAGGGCGCCATTCTTCACAGCCAGGATTTGTGGGAGGTAAGTGCCTGCGTTGTAGGTCAACATATGTTCATCGAGCGAGAGAGGTGTGAAACTCACCAGCAACGGTAAAACCCCAGTAATCGCATATGTAAGTCAACCATACCAAAAGCGTCAACCTTGTCATCTGAAAGCTCGAGAATAGAAGCTTGAAGCGATCTCCTTCCAGTTTGAGTTTCTCAGTCCATGTAGATTTGAGCTGCTTGACACCACCTCCAAGCATAGGTCCATGACTTCGGTCTGAATCAAACTCGTGCTCTAGAGATACAAGATCCTCCAGAACGAGGTCGCATTTGGATCCGTTGTATTGAGCCATGGTGTGCAGTACCTCGATTGCTTCGGCATCCTTGCCACGGTATATGAGGAACTTCGGCGATTCCTGGAAGGTGAAAATGACCGATCGTAAGACGAAGACGAGTATGGTGATTCCCCCTAGCGTGAAGAGGAGATACCTCCATCCCATATTATCCTCTCTTGAACAACACTTTTCCCCTGTAGCAACAGCACTACAGGCAGGCAACGCTCGATCTCCTTCCGAAAAGTTTGGACTGCAAGACCAGTTTGGGATGAACCCGTAGGCGAGGACGGAACAGATGACAACACCAATGGGCTGGAAGATCGATAATAGCGGAAGGAGGTAACGCTTGCTCTGTGGTGTGGCTTCCAGGGTAATTGTAGTGTCAATGGGAATGTTGCCTCCGACACCAAACCCAGTAAATGCTGTAAGAACCAAAATGGCGTTGTAAGTGCTCGGGGCGCCGATGCATGTTCCAAATACACATGCAATAAAGACTGTCAGATTGAAAGAGACCTTTCTCCCGATCAAGTCTACGAGGACTCCCCACACAAATGCACCGGCTGTGAGTCCGATGGAAAAGGCAGTGGACAACTTTCCAGTCTGATCAGCACCAAAGCCAAGTTCCTGTTGGATTGGCGATAGAACGAGACCGAAGGCTTGAGCCCACATCAAATCGATCATGTAGCCGAACCCGCAAAGCGCCCAAATCGACCACTGGTACCGCCCCATTCCCATGAGATCAATTTCGCGGTTGATGAGCATGCATTTCTTCTCGTACAAAGAGATACCCTCATCTCCAATTTCCTCGGCCAAAGATCGTGAACGCTCCGGGTCGTCAGATCTACTGTGGTCAACTGGCTTCTCTTTGTCCTCGCCCGGCAACTTTCCATCTCTTGTAATATCGCCTTCGGTGGGAGTCGTGCTATCGTTTGTGGAATAATTGCGAGAAGAAGATGCGATAACCTCGCCAGCGCTCAAAAGCGCGTCGCTCTCGCCTGCCCCAGAGCTTCGACGCGACATTGTTGAACAGTTTTCTGAATTCTCAAAAGATGACAAAATGTTGAGAGATCCTTCTTCGGCGCTTACCCCTCTTGTGTGTGTGCCATGGGCTTCACATGGGCGGCACCACACTCCGCCGCGGGGGGAGGCTAGGATACGTTGGGCAGTAGTTAAGCGACGCCTGATAAGCCATTTGATTGCGCCGGTGTAGCTTCGGTGTCAGAAGTGTCAAAGGAGCAGTATCCATGGCATTGCGTGCAGACGTTGAGTGCCGGGTGCTAACGCTATGGGGTGTAGACAAGGCAGATCTTGCTGTTCAACACACCTCGTCGTTAGGAAAGGTGCAACGGACCCGACTGCCGCTCTGTATCAATCCCGCGGAACATTGAATTGTTCAGAGCAGAAACGTTTCACAATTTAGGCCATTCCACATAACCGGAGCATCTTCCGAAAAAGGCCGTTTCCGTCCTGGAGCAACAACAATGGTGAAGGCTTACGGTTCAGGCCGCGAAGTCGTGTGATGCGCGAAGGGATAGCCCTGATAACAAATTGATGTAAGTAATCATGAAGATACTTGCGCCTGGATTCCCAATTTTTGCTTCCATGACTTTGTTGTTCTCGCAGCCCGTTGTTGTAAGCATACCTAGGTCAGCTCCTATGCGGTTACGTGATTTATGCACGTTGATAGCGTGGCGAGTCGGCAGCATGGGATTTCAAAAACGCATGCTCTTGTGTGCTCCAAATTGTGTCAACAACGGCATCGCTCGAATAACGTGCAACCATACGGTGTAGATAGCCATGCGCGAAGATATGAGTTGAGTGGGGATGTGCAGGCTGACGCCTCGGCTTCCCCAGTTGGGCGAAGCAACTCATGCAACAGATCGCGATCCGTGATTCGACTCAAATGGACCCAAGTCTGAACGGTGAGAGAAAGTGGGTGAAGTTGAAGGGAGGAGATCCAGCTTGGAAGCAGACGATGAGGCAGGCGCAGGTGTCTTCGTCGAGGCCGCCTCCAGCTGGAAGGGTCTTGCCCCACTTTTCCGTGCAGTCGCCAAGGCCGGCGCGGTGGATCTGTGCGCCGAGATACTGGAACTTTTTTTGCAAGGCATGTCCGAAGACCAGAACTGCATATACCGATTTTCGCCTCATCTATTTGCAATGGCTCCCCGAAGAAAGCGCCAGCGTCTCTCGCTCGATGGAGCAGAAGCCGTCACAGCAACCGCCGACGCCGAGCAACCGTCCAATTCGTCTACAGCGGCGCCCAAAGAAGCTGCGCGCCGACAACTCTTCGTTCGCGGACTTGCGCCCACCGTTACGACCGAAGACCTTACCGAATACTTCTCCGAATCGTACCCAATCAAGAACGCGCTCGTTGTTCTGGACAAGGAGACTAGGGAATCGAAAAGCTACGGTTTCGTAACATTCGCCGACGTCGAAGATGCGCAAAGAGCGAAGGAGGAGCTGAACAATACGGAGATCAAGGGCAAGAAGATCAAGGTCGACTTTGCCGAGGCGAGACAACGTGAAGGCGAAGAGAAGAGGCCGAGGGCTGGTGACAGGGCCAAGGCGGAGCGCGAGCAACAGATCAAGGATGCGCAGACACCAAAGTTGATCATCCGCAATCTGCCATGGACCATAAAGACACCGGACGATCTACAGAAGTTGTTCCGAAGCTATGGCAAAGTCAACTTTGTCAATCTGCCCAAGAAACCCAATGGTGAATTGAGAGGTTTCGGTTTCGTCTCGCTACGTGGGAAGAAGAACGCGGAGAGGGCGATACAAGAGCTGAACGGCAAGGAGGTCGATGAAAGACCCATCGCTGTGGACTGGGCTGTGGACCGGGAGACATGGCAGAGCCTGCAAAAGACTGAACAGGTGGGAGATGATGCCAAACCAGACGGAGAAGACGGAGATGAAGATATGGAAGACGCCGAGGATTCTGCTGCCAGCTCCGATGACGACGACGACGACGAAGCGGACGACAGCGACGACGACGAAGACGATAGCAACACCGACTACGAGGACATATCAGAGGATGACGAAGATGGCGGAGTGGAGCTTGAAGAAGAGGACAACCGACCGAAGCGTGAGGAATACACTCTCTTCGTGCGCAATGTGCCTTTCACAGTTGACGACGAACGTCTCAAAGATCACTTCCAGCAATTCGGTGGCGTCCGATTTGCCCGCGTCGTGGTCGACCGCGAGACCGAACGACCGAAAGGCACAGGATTCGTCTCATTCTTTGCAGAAGAAGACATGATCAACTGCCTTAAAGGTGTCCCACGTGTCAAGCTACAAAAGAAGAACCTCGACAAGAAGGACGGCTCCACCATCACTGTCACACACTCTGTGCTCGAAGACGAAGACGCCGACCCAACAGGCAAATACACCATCGACGGTCGCATCCTACAAATTTCACGCGCAGTTGACAAGAATGAAGCTACGCGTCTGACAGCGGAAGGCGCTGCTTCGCGCTTTAGCCGAGACAAAGACAAGCGTCGCCTCTACCTTCTCTCCGAAGGAACTATTGCCTCCAACTCGCCACTCTACCAGAAGCTCTCGCCCTCTGAGATCAAGATGCGCGAAGAGAGCGCAACAATGCGCCGTAAGCAAATCCAGGAGAACCCATCGCTCCATCTATCTCTCACTCGTCTCTCCATACGCAACATTCCTCGCAGCATCACATCCAAGGACCTGAAGCAGCTTGCTCGTAGCGCCGTCGTTGGTTTTGCTGCCGATGTCAAGGAGGGTAAGCGACAAAAGCTCAATAAAGAGGAAGTCATTCGTGGCGGTCAAGAAATGCTCGTCGCAGAGAAGATGCGTAAGAAGAAGGGCAAGGGTATTGTCAAGCAAGCCAAGGTTGTCTTTGAGACGCCCGCTGGTAGCAAAGTTTCCGAGGACACTGGTGCTGGAAGAAGCAGAGGATATGGATTCATCGAGTACTACACACACCGAAATGCGCTCATGGGTCTTCGATGGCTCAATGGCCACGCCGTGGACTACAAGATCAAGTCTGGCCCCACGCCAAAGAGCAAGAAGGCCGCTCAAGAAGCACTCGCAGACAAGCGGAAACGTCTCATTGTCGAGTTCGCCATCGAAAACGCCAATGTTGTCAACAGGCGCTCAGACCGCGAGGAGAAGGCCAGAGAGCCACCGAAGTCGAAGGCTGATGGCGAGGCTGACAGCGATGATGCCGAGCCGGGTGCGACCAAAGGCAAGAAGCGCAAGCGTGATTCTAGCGCTGCGGGTCAGAAGGCGGGCAAGGGTAAGGACAGCGGCAAGGGAAAGCAGGGTACGGGTGCTGCGGAAGCTGGCGCGGATGCCGGTGCAGTAAAGGGTAAAGACGGAAAGCTGGCGCAGCGGACAAGAATCATCGCGAAAAAGAGACAAGCGCGGAAGGCGAGAAAGGCTGGTAAAGCGTGATCGTACTAAACCTCCTTGTTGGCATTAGCGACGGCGTCGATGTTAATGGAAAAGTAATTGTTGTTCCAAGTTCTCTATGAATGTATTCTCTACCGCCCGCCTTCGCGATGTTCCCGAACTCTTCGTGATACTGAACATGACGGACAGCCAAGGTGTCCACCTTCAACCCGCCATCTTTCCCCTAGCAAAGTCTGAACGGTGAGTTCCCCTTCACTTCACAACGCGTACCCGCTTTTGCTTGCCGCAGTCTCGTCTCTTCCCGCGGAGCCGCTGCTTCGACAGCTCGATTCGAACTCTCCGCTTCTGTCTCGAATCATGTTGGCGTAGCTCATCTAGGCCGTCTCGGTGCAGGTCTTACAGGGAAGATTATCGGTACGACTGAGGTGGGTCCAAGAACAGAAGAGGAGTGACCCGGACTCGAGACGATGCATGTCGTGATAGACGATGATATACCCTGGTGACGCATAGTACAGTATTGTTGGATGTTATATTGCTCCATCCGTACTTAACTTTTACGTATATAGCGGACTCAAACGACGCATTTCCGCGAAAAGACCGTGCCGGCAGTGGACGGAATGAACCGAGCGTGTCTGACTGACCGAAGCTTTTTGCCCTCGGCAGAGTGCGCCGAAATTGGAACATCGGGGTTTCACTTCTCGTGTGGACCTTAAAATGCGGTGTCAGTGTCGACGTCGAAGAGATGACGAGACGACGAATCGACGGGGAACTTGCATGTACTGACTCCACTATAATACCCGGAAGGGGCGCCCAGGCGGGTTCACCCGCCCGCAGTAAAAGCTCCGTAGGTGCACCACGGTTCGTAAACACTGTACACGCACAGGGGCGTGGTGATGTTGCTTCAATGCTCTCTTCGAGTCAGTAAACTCGAACAAAGTTGATCGCACTGCTCAGTCCGAACGTGCAATCGCGCAGTGAGATACGATCGATCGCGATCGATCCTGTGTATCGAGGACACTCGATCGTCGGTTCCAGTCAGCTGTGTCTCGTCTTGTAGTTCATCATGAGTAGTGTGTATCGTCAAAGGACAAACACGTCACAACGTTCCTTACACCATAATTGACTACAATACCAGCCTACCAACTACTTCACTAGTACATTAGGTCATTGTACATATCCAATACGAGTAGAGATCATGGTCGCCTCGAGATCGAGCTGTCAGCATAGTCCTTGGTTTCAGCTCAGACCGGCTTTGGAGAACCAGTCATTGGAGTCAACCACTCATCTTGAGCAAGCGCTTATCCCTCTAGGCGTACTCCCAAATTCCTTCAAACCATGGCCTTATGTCGGGTTACTCAGTTTGTGCCATATGGCATGCTGAGTTCGCTTGTCTACACCATTTCGGGCTCGTGAGGACCCAGGATCGTCTGCTTTTCGGGTTACAGCCAAGTCACCGAAAGGTTGTGCGTACTGCATCACTGCATCCGCGAACTCTTCACGGGTAGCACAGGCTCTTCCCACGCGAAGAGCCTTGTCGATGTTATATGCTGTAGTTTGTATGCAGCTGTTACACGAGCATGCATCGGCCTGCAAAGTAGAAGTAAGAATACCCCGGTGTGACGTTCTATGCCGGTTGGAATACCGTTTCCGCGCGAGACCTGTTGTGCTGTTAGCATGCCATAATTCCTCGAACGGAGGCTTCTTCATCTGTCAGGTCATCATCAAATTCCGCACAAATACATTCTCCAGTGGCAGTCAACATCGCTCTACTGACGCGGTGTCCATGATACCGCTCGATTGAGAAGAGCGAGCCAAAAGGGTTCACGCCGTTGTCAAGGTGATATGGAACGCCCACTCAACGATCGTGCCAGTCACTCGTGTTCAGATGTGCTCATGGCTTGGGGTTCCAAGTTTGTAGCAGCCAGTGTGTTTCGACGATGTGGGGGTACAACGGGGAAGCGGCTAGTGGTTGCGAAGCAAGCGGGGAAGGAAGCATGCTTACAGCGGATACGGAGAAATTGAGATTATGTAGACGACGGTTCAACATGGTCTTCGCCGCAGTATGACTGCACTAGATAGGGAAGTTGACTCCCGCATCCGCGTGCAGTTACCGTAAACCACAGCGTGCAGCAACAAGCCAAATCCAGTTATCTGTTTTGGCTGGCGGGCGATTTCTGTGTATGAAGATCTATCCTACCCATGCAAGACCTGCAGGCAGCTGTAGCAGGACTAATTGCTCGATTCGAGTACTGACTATTAGTCGGCGAAGTGGATGCAGCGAGGGTGTGCTGAATAGTTCATGGTTTGCTTCACATATTCCAACCAACTGGTAATTTGACTGAGAGAGTAAGTGAACATCCGCAAGCACTGATACCTCAAGATGTATCCTGCATGTCAAGGCAGGTTCGTATTGGCTTGGGAGACATTTCCAGTAGTGGAGACGACCGTGCATGGAGCTGCAGTTGACCTTTGCTGGACCTCCGTCAGAACGGTACATGTTGTTGTCTCTCGGACATATCTCGAGCACAATATCGGGGTTGGAAGCATGCGATATCCTTGAGAGAAAGGATTGAGATAGACTAGCCTTTGCTTCTAGCTTGGACCAGATTAGGGCAAACTAGCGGGAGATGTTGTCAATCCTGATAGCGAATGTTGAGGAAGTCTTTTACCGGGTTCTGGGACCAAGTTCCGGGCTCGTGGAACAGATGCATGAAAAGGGTCTACTGCATATGCAGTTTACATCTATGCGGCCCAGGATAGTTATACAAACTGACTCGGGCTCACGTAGCTCCAGCACCACACCCATACCTCTTTGTTACGTATGAGAAGTGTGCATGCTTCTTCCACGCTAATGCAATGTAACAAAGGACTTGTGACGACAAAACTGTATGTGCGCGCCGAGCGTAAAGCTTGGACAAGGTCTCCAGTGTGGCGAGCAATCTATCGGCTTGAGAGGGCTTGCGCGTTTTGTGTGTGACTTTACCGCGACAAGGTATTGTTCTAGTCCATGAGATTACTCAAAGGAAATGGCGGCTAAGGGACCGTGGGGAAAAGCGTATGGCGACCGCGGTGACGTGGGCTGGTGGCGTATAAAGGTTCGTGACATTCTCCTTGGAAGTGCAACCCCCAGATTTCCCCAGATTTTCTCCACGGTCTTCTGGAATTCCGTACACCAAAAGCTTGTTCAAGATCCAGCTGGAATCTGTGTCCACAATCGCCGATCTCGAGTACGAGACAGACACGCACACGTGCTTTGGATGTAAGTTCGCCAGGTTCCACCACGGCCAGCGAGCTGACAATGGCCGTAGTTCCCGAACACAGGATCGGACAGATAGTCATACCATCAGCGCCTTTGAGATGTGCTTCTACGAAAAGATCCAGTTTCCGTGTGGCCATAACGAGTATCGACTCATGCAGCACTGCCATTTCGCACGCAACGATCCCGGCCACCAATGTTTTGGCGCTTGGAACGTTAGAAGAACATGGGATCAACGGGAAACAAACTGCACCAACTGTGTCAGACAGAGCCAGTACGATCCAGCAGTGTATACGTCCCAGTCAGCGTACACCGTCGCCAGCGGAAGATAATTGGTTCTATGGATGCAATGCGAGCAATAGCCACCACCTGGTTTCGACCGATGGTCTTCTATCAGCTCGAGAAAGCAGGTGCGCCTCTACAAGATAGTGAAGAGTCGGATCGGATTTTCATCATATTTGTCGGGGTTTCGTGATTGTTTGCACGCCTGGGCGGTTGTTCAATTGCTTTTGCGGCAAATCCTAAAGCTTGTAATGTCCT
The DNA here is from genome assembly GCF_024043175.1 of Alternaria infectoria. NCBI lineage: Eukaryota > Fungi > Ascomycota > Dothideomycetes > Pleosporales > Pleosporaceae > Alternaria > Alternaria infectoria. The sequence goes on from NW_026250690.1 coordinate 3,136,018, forward strand.
GAGTGGAAAGTTTGGGCGCCATGTTCTGTGGCTGCGATCTTCACTGTACACTATCAGTATTGTACCTACATATCACGAAATATATGGTAACAGGCATATGGCCTCATATGAACGGCGGGTGACTCCAATGGGCAGTTGAGACATGGTGCTCGTAACTACTGACGACTCTTCCGAGAGGCGCGTTGATGCCGGTATCGAAACCTGCGAACATCAACTTCACGTATGTGGTGCCTGATCACGACACGCGTGGCGTCACAGAGTGGTTGGTCGTGGCGTGTGCAATGAGGAAGTTCGTGATGACCTCGGGAAATGACATGAGGCTCGTGCGACTAACCTAGCGCGGCATGGGCGTGGAGCCCCACCTGAGCACCTGCCCAGCAGACAGGCCAGCATCGTGACTTTCCATCCGACATTCTGCATCATTTATACCGATATTTAGACCTCCACCATGTCAGACTCTACAGAGCAGCCGAAGAAGGAGAAGTTTGCGCCAAAGCAACCCGTCGCACTAAACCCGCCGAAGGATGATGTCATTGAACGCGACTACCTTGCAAAGTGTGATGGTACGGCTTCGCAGCGACTGGCTGGTATTTGAGTGGCCAGGCACTGACCACCAGCAGGCACAAACGAGGGTTTACCAACTCTTGTCGCAATCAAGGTAACCATAGCTGCTTTTCTTCAATGGTTTTCTCGTGCAAGCGCAGAAGAAGTTGACCATCAACAGGGTGACGTGTTCGATGTGAGCGGCAAGGAGACATACGCACCTGGGAAGGGCTATCACGGTTTGTCGCCTGAGATGTAGCACCAAGTTGTACCGCAGAAGACTAACTTATCGTCCCAGTGTTTGCGGGGAAAGAGCCTAACCGTGCCCTCGGTCTGTCTTCTCTCAAGCCTGAAGACTGCATATCGGACTACTCCGGACTATCCGAGAAGGAAAAACAGGTTCTTAATGATTGGCATACATTCTTCAGCAAGCGTTACAACATAGTCGGACGGTTACCTTCTGATGGCGCCAATCTCTAGACGGTCCATGTCTCCAATCGTCGACTAGCACACGCCCTACTATCGGCCCGTGTAATGTAGCAGTTCAAAGCAACTTGGTTCTACTGAGTCAACTGAAAGGCGCTTTGAGTGTCACATGCACTGCACTGAAAATGTGGAGAAGCGATTCGATGAGATCACAAAGCTTGGAAGCAAACCGAATCCATCACATTCAGTCTGTGTCCGAGGAAGTGTACTATTTATAGTCGTACGATGATATCAAATCATTCTCAAGTTCTGAGATGGTAGGCACCGTGTCGAGCATGGTGAAGTACGATGGCTGATAGTGTGCCTGCTAAGCTGCCCCGATACCCAGCAAAACGACACAGCCAGAGATCGTTCTGCCTACGAACCCACCTGACTTCTACCCGTGTCACAACCCCCATTGAGTTATCATGGTATCATCGCTAAGATGGCGACTTCACCATCAAAGCAATTAGAGAGTGAACGACCTCTGCAGCGGCCAATACGGTGGTTTCACCCGGGTTATCGTAAATGGGAGCCACTTCCACTGCGGCGAGTACATTCAGTCAGCTTCTAGTGCTCTTACTAATAAGTCAACGGGGCTCGGAAAATACGTACCAACATCTGCCCCAACGACGTCTAGTCCTTCGAGACCGTCTAGAATGGATAAAAGCTCTCGTGTGCTCCATCCACCGACTTCGGCAGTTCCCGTAGCTATTTGCATGTGTCAGTCACAATGTTGCAGAGTATTTCAAGAGTGGACGTTAACGATGCTGGGTCTGAGATGATCGTCCTTGTTATGTTTTGTTTGACGACTTACCAGGTGCGAATGCCGGATCGAGTACGTCTATGTCGACACTGATGTAGACCTTCGTTCCAGCGACGCGAGATTTGAGCTTGTCGATAATTCCAGCTATACCCAATCGATCGATTGCCCGGGCCTTGACCATCTCAAAACCACATCGAAGGTCGTTGCGCACATCACCTTTCGGCCGTACTACAGGAGCTCGGATGCCCGCGTGTATACTAGTATTCCGGATCAAGCCCTCCTCATGAGCAATGTGCAAGAATGTTCCATGGTTGACACCACTGTCGTACTGTATCAGCGATATGCAGGGAACGTTCTGATATTCGGACTCACGCATAATGGGAGATACCTCCGCCTTTACTATGTCAGTTTCTGATCAGATCGGTGAGCACTTCGGCTTACCTAGTACTTCTGGGTCCCAGGTGTCTACGCAGCCGTCAGCGAAGCTCAACAAAACGAGCCGCGAGCCTACCGATGTGACTGTCGAAGTGTATTACGCTCACCGGCCCCCAGTGATGATGAGTCGATCGAAGGGCCGATAAGGTTGTGGTATGATCACCACCTAGCGTCACAATCTTTGGTGTCGTGCGCTCGCTCGAGTTGGTCGCTCTTGAGGACACCATCTTGGCGATGGTCGTCAGACATTTGAACCAGTCATTTCGTGCGTTCACCAACCTTGTGCGCCTTATCAAGCTGCTTCAAGGCCGCAGTGTTATCCTTCCAGGTGCGTTATTTATAGTCTTCCTTGGTCGTTCCTTCAGTGTCTTACCAAAAAGGTTAAAGGAGCGTCGCCACAGTCGATAACTTTTGCCCAATTCGCGAAGACGTTCTCGCCTGAGCCCCGTCAGTCACTAGGTTACGAAGTCGCTTCGTCACAATGATTAGTGTCTCTCGATGCAATGTTGGCTTCATGCAGGAGCGAACGGAGCAGCATCTTCAAGACAACAAGAACTGCAACCAAGATTAGGGTACACAGGACAAATTCTAGCGCACGAATGGACGCCTCGAGAACACAACTTGCCAAGATGACGTGGTGTAACGAGTGCCGCTCGTTGTTGCTTTGTTTTGAACCACGCTCTAAGTCCGTGCTTGCGGGATGAACGCCCATACGCGCACCCTCATGATAATACGACATACCTGTATATATTGACCAAGCAGCGTCTGGCGATATCCGACTTGAGCCCTGCCGGATGCCACTCGGGCCGAAGCGCGCTCCAGGCCGTGCCGTAACGCCCTGCCCGTTGTTAACCTTGGCTGTTGCGATGTGCCCGACTCCGATGCGGTGTCTCGCGCACACAATGTACATGACCTACAGTGTCAAACGGCGCACCAAGAATTGCGATGTCGAAGGGCTCCACATCCTGGCCTTCTGCTGCTAAACAGTGCACATACGGCAAATTGGCGTATGTCATCAGCCCTGCAAACTTTGCTTGGGTGATGTCCCTTTCAAGGTTGCCATGAGCAATAATCTGCTGCGACGGATAGCCAGAAATTGGTGGAAAGGTAACATCGCGAGCGCTTGCGAAGAGCCTGAGGGAAGATGCTAGTAACAACAACGATTTAGGTGCCATCGTGAACAAGAGAGATTGAATTACAAGCAAAAGGTGAGCAAAGCTACCTCAATTAACAATATACCTAAGTAACGTGCTTATCTCCATTGCAAGCCGGTGGTGATGCCCGCGACCAGTTGCATTAAGCCCTAAATGGCAGGTACAGCCGATCGTGCCCCGCGATACGCCTGCAACGGCTGTCAGTTTGTTACCACTTCCAGAACACGCCGACGGCGCGTATAACCTCGCACACCAGACTCTGCTTATCTTCGGAAGTCATTCAAAGACCTCCCGTCTGTCTTCATCCTCGGGTCCGTCTCTAGGACAATAGGCATGATGTCATGCAAGCACTGCCTCCAGCTCATCCTCTGAGGGTCGCCCTCCATCTGTGCGTTCGTGGTCCGGTATCTCTTCCAGGCGCTATTGTTACTGCGCCTTCACTACCAGGTCTTTCTCGACTATTTCTTCTCACAGGGTGCACGCATTCCAATGCATTCTCCTTGAACAGCTTTAGATCCCAGCTGTTCTGCGGTGAACCTTATGGGCGCAACGATGTCGTCTGCGCCTAATTCAAACTTGGATTATTGCAAAGTACCAATGATGTGGACACTCGTGCTCTTCGCTGACTTCGTTGGCGTTAGCTCCGCTGTGTGCTGAGTCTGGCGTCCATGGATGACATGTCAAGACAGCGCCTAGCTAATCATAGCGGTAACTTCACACTCATACAACAGTTCCTTCTTCGCCAGACTTGCAACACCGACAACCGTATCAGGTGGTCTATGCCCATCCGCCTCATTGTCCATAAATTCGATCCAGATATCTCCCCAGCCACGATCTACTACATCCTTTCGATCCTGCTCCGGGTTGCCGGTCTCCTTGACGATATAATGTCGAACATGCACCTGATTACATCAAAGTTAGTGGCATGGCCAACACTGCCTTGAAAGTGCTCAATCAAGATTCATAGCGTACAATGTCTCGTGGTGTGGCTCCAGCCGCCGCCAAGCACTTGTGAATGCTATCATAAGCGCCCTTTGCCTGCTCTTTAATGTCGGATGGGATGGTATGATCTTTTTGAAGGCCCGTTTGACCAGCAAGAGTGATCAATTTGGATGACGGCACTATTGGAGTGATGCAGACTTGGTTGTATGTCGGTGGAGGTTCCGGTACGTTTTCCGGGTTGAACGCATGGGGCTTGTTAGATGACATGACTGAAATCAAGACAATCGAAGCAGTGTCACTTGTTGGTGTTTCCTATATGTTCTTTGCTCGAGTATCACGATAGCATCTCGGCGTGAGGGGCATTTTTGCGTGCACTTGCCGCGCCTAGTAGTCAAACATGTGGGCCTCACTGGCGTTGAAGCATGGGCCTTGATGACATCACGGACTTTCGTCACGCGAATCCAATTTCACCACGCAAACAGGACGCGACAAACCTCACACCACTGCACACAGCCCGGCTGGCTGATTAAACATTACCACATCATTGGGCCAAAGTGGATTACTTCATTCACGGATGAAATTCGACCTGCAACCGGGCGAATGAGATGCAGGCCAACACGCGCCTGCCTCCGTTCGAATGCGGGGAAAGCTCCAGCAGCGAGAGCGTTAAAGCCGTCTGCTCGTGACAGTTCGCGCAACCTCAGCTCACACCCCTTTGTTTGACAGACACTGCTCGTACAATGGCGTCTGGCTGGTTCAGCTCATCGTCGAGCGACCCAACGCGTCCTCCGGACGTTCGCGTCCAAGTTGCTGAACAGAAACCTCACGACTTCTACCTGCAGCCCGGCTCGGGAAGCAGCCCAAGACCCGCCACCAACCGCTCAGCGGGCTCAGTACCTGCGGCTTATGTGGATACGACTCATTCCAAGGTCCATGTCCACAATGCTTCACTTTTCGATGTAGGCATCCTGAAAGACACGCTTGTCCCATCACTCACCCTGCATTCTGGCTTGGCCATCATTGCGTACGGAGCTGCGCGATACACAAACCGCGTCGAAGCCAAGGACTGGCTTTGGCCCAGTGGTCAGGTCGTGAACGCCTGGTGGTCTGCCGTTGGACGCCGTCTTGCTCAAGGCTACACCGTCTCGCAAGCGTTCAGTCGTCTATCATGGCACGAGCGTGTTATCCTTACGGGCGTTACATTATGGGGAGGACGTCTCTTTTACCGCATCGTTAATCGTTCCATCCAACGAGGCGAGGACGACCCACGATATGCCGAAGTCAAGAAGGAGGAGGGCTTCTGGAACAGCGCGTTGTTCAAAGTCTTCATACCCGAGGCCTTCTTCCAGATGCTCATCAGTCTGCCGTTTACCGCACCATTCCGACACGAGGGTGCTGTCATGACAGGCTATCACCCCTTTGTTCAGATGTTTGCTGTCGGCTTGTTCTCTTCAGGATTGGCGATGGAGACACTTGCAGACTACCAGCTAGATCAGTTCAAGGCCGAAGGCAATAAGGGCATCATGCGCGAAGGAGTATGGAGCATTGTCCGCAACCCCAAGTATGTACCCCTGTTCCAGAGTCCATGCCATTCGCTAATGTCGTATAGCTACCTCGGTGACGCCCTCGTACACATCTCCTTCATCGTCATGCTTTACGGCTCAGACATGCTTGCCCCTATCGAACTCCTAGGCCCCGCCGCGAATTACGCCTTCCTCCGCTTCTTTGGCGGCGACGCCGAGAAAGAGAAACACCAAGAACGCCGATACTCCGCATCTCACCCCGAGAAGTTCCGCGAATTGGAGAAGTTCCGAGCGGATAAGAATGCTTTCTGGCCGAGCGTAGATGAGCTAAGCAACAAATGGTTGTGGACTGTTTTGGGTGTTGGAGGCTTGGGTATCGCAGTCGAGCAAACGCTTCGGGCGCTGCACTAGGTCTTGCCGTCTAAGGTTAATGAGGCTTGCCCACAAAGCTGTCTATGCGGTAGGCGCTCAGTGTTCTCGATTAAGTTTGTACGATATAATTAGTTTAGATAGTCAATTTCTTTACTGACATTTCAACTTGGCAGTCCCTACGCACGTTAGCATCAATTGTCTGTCACAAACATTGTGATGTTTTCCCAACAAATCTGTCGTTCCGTAACAGATGCGTCAACAAGCCCAGGGTTTGCACATCACAACGAATGTCCGGTTTACCAAACGACACGAGTACATTGACAAACCTGACCATAGACTTGGTTGTATAACTGCCATTTTGTGGCTTCTTGTTATAACACCAGTGGTCAATGTCCTACCGTCACCGTTTGAGCTTTGCTACACATCGAACGTAAGCGATGAACGACAGAGATCTCATAGGCGTCATCTTCGTAGCTGTGTTCGTCCCCCTGATCATAGCCATTGCCGCTCTATGTCTTCGTTGCCACTGTCACATTCAACGTGGTAGAAAGCATCCAAGGCGAACGCGATCATGTACAATGGATACGGACTGGACTGGTTATACATCCCCGCCATTCGAGCCAGCATATTACAATCCACGTTTCAAGCAACCTTTCAAGACCCGGTCCAAGAGATATGCGTCATACAGATACAACTTCGGCCTTCCTCGATACGCTCCAAGAGTACACGCTGCCAATACAAGATACGTACCTTCTAGAAGACGAACAAGAGAACAGCATCTGCTGAATGAGATGTACGATGGCTTGGATATCACGCCAGAGATGATCAGACCGCAGGAAACGGAGATGGTGGAGCAGGCGCGAAGGCCAAGCAGGCCGAGGAGATCTTTCACTTTCTAGTGTGGGTGGCGTTGAATTATGTTCCAGGCTTGCGACACACTGCATCGAACGGATGAAGTACTAAACGCTCACAGAGGATGTGTTTTCAGATGCGATGGTAACGGGTTATGGCCTATCAAGACCGTTCGAACTCTCGATGCGTTGTCAGTAAACACTCATTGCAATCAATGTAGCCATAACTCGTCTTACATGCTCGTGTTGAGGGCGCACATTTGCTTTGGGCTCTCCAATTTGTCTCATCTCATTTTCAAGTGGCAGGGTGCAAGTACTCGACTCCATCATGAGCGAAAGAGACAAAGCAGGTATCATTCTCATCGCCGTGTTTATCCCATGCATTGTCATTGGAATTATTATGTGCTACTGCTGTCACCATGGATCTCGATCATCTCGACCGTCTCGACCGTCTCGACAACCGCCACGTTCCTATAATCATACTTGGCATGGACAGGGCGGCGGAGGTCACCTTCTACCATTCCATCCACAACCAATGATACCATGGCAGATGCGAATGCCTTCTTACACCCATCCACCGCCACCGAATGTCCAATCGGGTGTGTCACGAAATTCTCCGCAGCAGCACGATTCGGAAGCTACCCCATCGACTTGGCCTTTTGCGCCTTTCCCGCCTACACCGGTGATGAGGTCACTAAACCCTGCCGCGATTCCCTTACCAGATTCTCCGCCTATAACGAGGTTGACTTGAACCGGTGCCTGTGGCGCGAAAGCAGTGCGACTCCTTGGTCTGGATTCAATCGAATAGCGAAGTAACTAAATAGGCGCTTTGCGCCTTTATATGATGGTGGTCAAATATAGGAAATGTCCGTCTTGAAGTAGATAATCTCCTAGATTCTGGGTGTGATTATAAAGTAGATGACAATCGTAGGTGCGCTGCCCATCTACAACATGAAAGTAAACTTCTTCCTTTCTCTTCTCATGCTCCCACCCTCATCTAGCGGCACACCAGCATACTCTGCACTGCGACCATTATTGAGCTTTCGATTCTCTCTTATCAGCACCCACCTCAGGACTGCAGCGAGGATGCCGACGAGAAGCATGAATCCAGCACATATACTCATACCCTTGACGTAATAAGGACCGTCGTCATCTGGGAAGATGCTCGTGCCAACTAGTGGGCCCATCTGACCAATGATGTTCAAGAGAGCCATACCGGTGCCCTTCTTACTATCGCTTTCTTGGTTGTTGAGTGTCCATGTAATGATGATCGTGATAGCGCTAAAGAAGCCTGCGGCGGCAGGATAGAGTGCGATGTAGCGGATCATTGTGTTGTCAGACTGTAGGTATCCGGAAATGGCAATGGTACCGTACCCGATCGTTGCCAGGAGAGAGTGAAGCATGATGAACGTCGAGCGTGATTGTAATCGATCGGAGTAATATGCAGTCGTGAGGACGACGACAAAAGCGAAGAGGTATGGCGGGGCTGAAAGTCCTTGGGCCGTGATGGACTCCCAGCCCATATCTCGGATTACAGTCGGTAGGAACACCGGCATGGAACTGAAAGCCACGTTACACGAGAAGAACATGAGTGCTGTCAGGTAAGACTTCGGATCCTTTAGGGTTTGTAGTACTTCGTGGAAATCCACACGTCCTCTTCTTCGTCCACCCTGGTACTTCTCTTCTTGGTCTTCATCTTCGCTCTCCTTTTCTGACCTCAGCCTCATTACTGCAACCTCGCGCTGTCGGGGACTTAGCCACTTTGCCAGTCCTGGTCCATCTGGTACAAAGTCCCATGCCCAGACGGCAATCAATACGGAAGGGAACCCTTCCAGAAGAAAGAGTAGTCTCCAAGGACTAAGCGGGCCATGTTCGCCGACTTTGGTAATAACGTAGGCCAGCGCTCCGGCAAACGATGCTGAAAGGGGGCTGGCGCTGATGAAGAGTCCGGTTCGAAAGGCGAGCTCGGATCGGCGGAAGAAGAATGATAGGTAGAACGGTACGCCAGGTCCGAACGCTGCTTCGCTGATGCCGAGAAGTGCTCGCAGCACAAGAAGGAATCCGAAGGATGTCGCTACTGCCTGGAGTGACGCAACTATGCCCCAAGAAAGGATGCATAGAGATATATAGATATGCGGCGGCACGATTCGATACCTATCGAAATTAGCTATGCGACCTTTGTAACTGAAGACTACCTACAGTAGTGTCATCCATTCGAAAAGAATGTATGTGATATAGAACGCCCACAGTAACCACTCATACTGCGTGGAGCTGAGCTTCAGGTCGTCCGCCAGACCAGCTATGCGCGCATTGCCAATATCTACCAAGTTCATCAGCAAGTGTCGCAGAGCCTACCAGACCTGCTTTACGCACATCTGACGTACATATCTCCCCTACGAGTCTTCCAGGCGTAGAAAGTACTCACTCGACCGATCCAAGAAGCTCAACATGTACAACAAGGCCATGAACGCGACTAGCCGCCGATCAAGCTTCTTGAGCACTGTGCGATCTTCATCTGGGGTATACAACTCATAGCTCTGCACAGAGTCCAAAGAGGCGCGCCGTATACTAGGAAGGAAGCCCTCGTCTTCCTCTCCCAGCTCCTCTTTCGATGCGGGTTCATCTCGTGGAGTAATCGTGCGAAGTTCGAAAGAGTTCGGCTCGTGTATCATGGACAGGCCATCGGAGGAATGTGAGGAGCGTGGAGAGGGCGTGAACTTGGGGAACCTTTCGTCGGCGCTGTTGGATGCTGGTGCGTGCTGAGTGCGGCGGGAGGAGGATGGCATGCTTAGGTTTGTCTGTCGGGAATGAGCCGCATTGGGGACTAAGAGATTACATCGAGAATAAGAGTAATTGGTCAAGGCACAAGCTCGTCACCGCTGACAAGTCGCGTAGTTCAAAGTGTCAAAGCTGTCTCGCTCGTGAGATGACGCGTAGAAGTCCGTGCGCTGCATACCCCACAATCCAGGATACCGGGTACTGCTTTGCCGTCATGTCCTTCTGCCTTCACTTGATCACTTTGCAAACTAGACTCGACATTTTGAAGACGGAATTTCAACTTCTCTTTAGTTACATTTGTTCGCAGCCGTGATATGAACCCCTTGCGCACTACCGACACCCCATAATCGATCTCAGAGTACATGATGGTTGCAGAACCACTCATTCCAGGTGACTCAAATCGGTCTCGTTATGGATAACGATGCGTCCGTCCGGCAATTTCTTTACTTTGTAGTATCCCAGCTTTACCGCCTCCATTGTATCGATCCCCTCAATCTTCATGCCCAGCGCACGCAAAGGCGATCTCAGAGACGGGCCCCCATACCGGCGCCACTCGTTCACCTCCTTGGGAATGCCTGCCTCAGGAAGGTCATCCCAGTGATACATCTCTTTTGCGACTTCGATGCATGCGTCTCTTTTGTCTGCACTCCACCATGCAGGAAGGATCCCCGCAGTCTTCTCGCTATTGGCGATGTGCTTAAGTAGTCCTTGGAAGAGGTAGCCGGTGTTGTACTTGACGGTGGCGTCCATATACGAGTCGCGTGGGTCTATCATAGTCCCGAGGCTGCAACGTTTTGTCTCATCCCAAGCGCGGAAGCTCTCGATGAGGAGTTTGTAGGTTGTCGGCTCGTCTTTGTTCAGTAGAATCTTGTCAGAAGCGGAAGCTTTCTGCTCGTGAATTGTCATAGGCTCATCTTGTTTGATAAGACCGGGCATAACCCCATCATATGAATCCGCGGACGTAATACTGAGGTGAGTGTTGTGCGGGTAGATGCGTGCAGGCATATGTTGTTCAGGCCAGTTCTCATCCTTGTGGTTACGAGGTTTGTTGCACCGGTGCTTGTGGACATCTTTCCAATGCGCCTTCTGGCAAGATAGAGAGCAGTAACGGAGCACCTTGCAGCCGCCGCAGCGCTTGAGAGGATTGGCGGGTTCTTCGATAACATTGCAGTTCGAGCATCGGAAAGGACCTGCTGAAGGTCAGTAAAGTGACATGAGCAGGAAAGAGGGCGACCCACCTTGGATTGCCATGCTGTTGCGTCGTGACTGGGTCTTTCTGTCTGAATGGGTCGTGCGAGCAGAGATGGGGAGTGAGGGAGCATTGGTCGAGGGCGAAGACGGAGGAGGTGAGAGCATGTCTCTACCCGTAAGCTAATACAAATCGAGCAGATAACGTCTCGATGTAGCAAACACGCCTGCTGGTGACACAATCTCTGCCTCTTCACTGATAGAATGCTTAGGTGGCCCACTATAACAGTGAGGCTAGGACGGGAAGGCGCGCCCTGACTTTTCGTTGCATGTGGTACAAATCGGCAAGGTCAGGATGAGACAAGCGTTACAAGGAACATACACTTGATACCGTTCGTAGCTTACGCTGATGGAAATTCGACCTTGACCTGTCCTATGACAAGTAGCTCACGCCTTGCGGGGGATGCAACGGTCTGTGCCCAACCAACTACCATTGTGAGTGAGTTAGGGAGTCACCAGATAACTGCAAGCGAGACAAAATTATAGTGGTCGTAAAAGAAGTGCATTCGCCGATCGACACGGGTGTCGGTACTGGCCCGTCGGTCCATATCTGTCTATTTGGGCAATTGCCAGTCCTTGTAGCTCCACTTCTCCGACACGTGGTACTTCTTCTGCTTGGCGTATGGGATCTGTCTTCTGGCTTCGACCTTGCCCTGGAGCATGAAAGTCCTGAAGCGGTCCTTGAGCAGATTGCCCTCTGGTTTGAGAAGACGCAGAGAGTCGCGGAGCTCGTCTGGTAAAACGACTTCGAGCGGGGCCTCTGGTAGACTGTAATCGATTAGGAGTTGTTCGATGTGTGAAACGTGGATAGGTACTTACGGTGCCTTGCCGAATTGCTTCTTCCTCAGCTCCAATTCTTCGCCATCGTCCTCCTCATCCGCGAGCTCTGCATTCCTCTGTTCAAGAGCTTGTTTCACAGCGGCTCTCGCCTTCTCCTTCTCCTCTACGCTCTTGGCTAATCTCTTGATCTCCTGGACCTGTTGCTCCTTGGCCTTCATCTTTGCATCGTGGACCGCTTTTCTTTGCGCGTCCTTTCTCCTCTTGATCTTGTTCCGTTGTGACAGCGACTTCCTCTCTGGCCTCTTCTTCTTGGCTTGCTTATCTTCATTGTCACTGAAACCTTCCCATTCGCTCTCCCACACGCTCTCCTCGCCTGAGTCAGATTCTGTCTCAGCAGCTGCTCTCTCCATAAGCTCGGCCTCTTCGCGGGCCTCTTGCAGGCGCTTCTTCTCAACCTCGACAATCTTGTCGGATTCGCGCATGAGCTCGTTTTGCCAGTCTTCCAGCAGGGGGTTGTACGACTTTCCACCGGTAGGTTTGCGGACTGAGGGAATGGCCTTGCCGGTCTTTGCCTGCGAGATGGGTGCGTGCTTCAAGGTTTTCGGCTCGACCTTGGGCTTCTTCTTCTCAAGGTATGAGAAACGAGGATCCTCCTTGACCTCTTGAACTGCCCATGGGTCGTAAGCGGCGTCGCCAGTCTGTACGACGTCCTTCTTGGTCTGCTCGCCTCCGTATGCAATCGCCCTCAGCCTGTCGTATTCTTTGCCTGATACCTTTGCCTTCTTCCTCTTGCCATCGTCGGTGATTTCCGAGAGTCGCTTCCGGGTGGATACGGCGGGAACGGCAGAGCGCTTAGCGAGGATCTCGTCGACCTTGAGAGGCTTGTGTCGTTTCGCGACCTCTTTCTGGATCTCAGCCGATCCAAGGACATCGACGGCGAAAAGTTCGTCTGCGGTCTTCTCAGAGATGACACCACTGTAGCGGTATTAGTGATGCATTGTCTGTGTATTGTGATTGGAACATGCCCTTGAATGATCTGGTCGCGCACATCTTCTAGGCCGGATTGAATCTCTGTGACATCGACATTCTTGCGCCAAGCCTTCTTGCCTTTGCGACTCGACTGTTTGTATTGCGCTGGCGCTGCTTCGGTGTCGGCCATGGTGTCTTACGGTTGCTGTGCTCGAAGTCGTTGTGGGGTTGTTCGTTGTCGCAAAAAGTTCGACCCAAAATTCCTACCAGCAAAGCGGCGCACGGGCTGGACCCACCGGGACCCCTGCTGCACTCGGTAGTCGGTGTTGGCCGCCAGGGTGCCAGGCCTCCAGATTCGACCGACACTCCTATTCAGACACGACACCCCACCAAGACACACGGCCGGGATATTGCTTCTGATCCTCTGCGATAACACATTTCGAGACTTTTGATTTTCTTAAAATCTACAACCTTCAGTCACAATGGCGCAGTCGGGCTACTCAAACCCGCTCAAGAAGTTCAAGTGAGCTGTCCTCCGCGGCGGAGACCAACTTCGTATACTAACCGGCTGCAGGCTCGTATTCCTGGGCGAACAAAGTGGTATGCATACTATCGCAGATATAGCGGTTTGCGACACACGTGCTAATCTACCTTCGCAGTGGGAAAGACGTCTCTAATTACCCGCTTCATGTACGACTCGTTCGACAACACCTACCAAGCCACCATCGGCATCGACTTTCTAAGCAAGGTATGCTCGCTGCAAAGCCGCCATAGATATGGCAATCCAGTGCAGCATCTAATCTTCGCCGCAGACCATGTACCTCGAAGATCGGACTGTCCGCTTGCAGCTCTGGGATACCGCCGGCCAGGAACGATTCCGCTCCCTGATTCCCTCCTACATCCGCGATTCTAGCGTAGCCGTGGTTGTATACGACATCACAAACAAGAAGACGTTTGAAAACACAAGAAAATGGGTAGACGATGTCCGAGGCGAGCGCGGCAACGATGTCATTATTGTGCTCGTGGGCAACAAGACCGACTTGAACGACAAGCGCGAGGTTACAACGGCGCAGGGTGAAGAGGAAGCCAAGAAGAACAACTTGATGTTCATCGAGACGAGCGCGAAGGTCGGACACAACGTAAAGGCACTGTTCAAGAGAATTGCGCAGGCGTTACCGGGCATGGAGGGCGAAGGCCAACAAGGGCAGAGTCAGAGTAATTCTCCATGCACACATTGTTGCGGTCAACACCATGCTAATCCAAGATCTAGTGATCGACGTGAACATCAACCCCAGCCAGCCACCGCAAGAAAACTCGTGCTCATGTTAAACAAGACATAGCCGTTTGGTAATCAACTTCGGTTCATTCGCTTAAGGGCGTACTGTAATTATTTGGGATGATGTTTTGCAAGTCTGAGAAAGTCATTGTCAGCAAGGCGTTCGGGCATGGGCCGCATGCATCTTAACGTCGGAAACGTAATCTGTAGTATACCAGTGCGTACCCATGCGTACCACTGCATGACGTCAATGGAGAGATGCCGAGTGCTGTTTGGATTGTATGCATTGGAAGCCCGCATCTATCCCAACGCCGCCCCAGCCAGATGAATCATGCTCAACCAGAACGCCGGCCGTAGAATTGACCGACTGCGCCGATGCTGATCCATATACAAGAATATTACAGGGGCCGTTATCAGGTGGAGCGGGGTCCAAGAATGCTTGCTGAATTTATCGAAGTACTATCGTCGCAGTGTTTTACTCGAGGTCGCCTGCCGAGCCAGCCTCAGACGGCGTCTTGCTGCCGCCGACGGGGATTGACGTGTCAACTGCGATCATCTCGGCGAGAATGTCGAGGACGGGCTGTCGGGTGTTAGCGGGCCGTCGCCAATTCATGGCGAAGAGCAGCAACGTACCTTGGGAACGGTCTTGTCGTAGATGTTGATCAATTCCCGCGGGTTGGGGTAGACCTTCAATGCGCGGTAGAAGCATAGCGCCGCCTCGACGTTGTCCGCACCTGGCAAACAATTAGCACCACGTCCCACCAAGAGGCCAAACATAACCATACCCTTCTGCACCATTCCTTCTCCCTGCGCAACCTCTTGCATAAAGTACGCCTCGACCTCCTCGGGGTCCTTGGGGAAGCCCTCCTCGTTTGCCCGCTCTACCGCCTCTCGGATCGCCTTCTTCTGCTCGGCGCCCTGTGCCTCGGCCTCCTCCTTGGCCGCCCGCTCTGTTCGCTTCGACTCCTTCTTGAGCTGCTTGCGGAAGCCGGGGTCATTTCGTCGCTTGTAGTCGAAGTAGGCGGCGTATGCGAGAAGGCCTGTGACGATGGTGCCGGCGCTAATGGCCGCAATGGTCGATGGTTTTAACGACGAGTTGGACATGATGGTGGTGCGATTCGTGGGAGTGAAAAGCGCAATCAGGCGGGGAAGGAGCAGCTGGAGCCCTTTGAATTGGCGGCAGGTGATGGCGGTGATGTGGTGTGGTGTTTAACTTTTTCTCAGTGTTCAGGGAAGGCACGATTCACCAAAGTGGGCCCGAGCTCACACTCGAGACCGCGGCTCCACGCATGACGGGGCTCTACGAGTACCTGTCAACATCCACGGACGCGCACTCATGGCGCAGCTGCCCTCGCTACCACTGACCACAACTCCACTCCCGGCCCACTTGACGCAGGAATTGGACGAGTGTTAGAGGTAAATGACCTGGAAGCCTACATTGCGTTGGGGTTGGCTAGCTTTCGTTCTCATGCTGATGTAGGCTCTAGGGCACCTGTTCCGTTTCATCCTTGTATAAAGTGCTGCGCTCCTACACCACAATATCCGGTGGATCTTGCAGGCAAGATGTCAGAGAAACAGAAGGGCATCTCCCTCCGCAAGAAGCGGGGGGACAAGAGCAAGAAGAACGCGCCGCCGCCCACCATCAGCGCGCCGCGACAGATTAGTGCGCCCATGCCCGCAGGCGTCGCTGCTGCCGCCGCCGCTTCACTCCCAAGCTCCGGGCGCCCTTCGAACGAATCCAGCCGATCGAGGACCAGACAGGATGGCCCTCCATCACAGCCAAGACCGCAGCGGCCAGATAAAACGGCGGATCTCGTCAAGAGGAGGTACTCCCAGAAGATCACGACGCTGCCTAGCGACTTCGGGAATGGCGAGCCTATGCCGCAGATGCCACAAATGCCTGTTCAGTACAGAGAGAAGAGCCAGACGAGAGAGGGACGGCCGCCCGGAAGCTCCAATGGACGGGTCCTGCAAGTCGACCCGCGCGCATTGCGGGATCCCAACCTGGAAGTAGAGCGATGTAAGGCCAACATATGGTGATTTGGTTGCCTACATGCTGACTCGCACAGATGTATCAACTATCCTCGCAGACGCCTCTGAAGCAGACATCAGCCGCTACCAGGACGAGCTGCGCAAGACAAAGCATCGTACATCGCTCGACCTCCAGCACAACGTATACCAAAACCGCACACAGTTTATCAAGATCAGTAAAGAAGCAGAGAAGCTCAAGGGCGAAATGCGGACGCTTCGTCAGTTGATGTCTGACCTGACAACTACCCTGGAGCAGACAGCATCAGCTACGGGTGCCGCCAATGACACCGCGAGCTCGCGAAGAGCTAACCGAAGTTCGATCGGAGATCTCAATCAATTGCGCGCAGGCCAGCTACAGCAGCTTTACAGGGACGTTGAGGGCTCGCAAAAGTATCTACCACCTATCCCCGGACGATATATCGTGTGGAAGTCAACGAGATGGTTCGAACTGGACTCTGCAACGCTCAAGGCAAGACGAAGAGTGAGACTACTACTACTGAATGATCATCTCCTTATCGCATCAGAGAAAAAGGCACGCAACGATGTTCCCGGACAGCGTGACGGCAACAGAGCGAATATGGAGTTTACTGCCCAGCGATGTTTTCCCCTACAAGATACCCAGGTGATTAGGACGCCGGAAGAGCGCATCATCATACGCGCTGGCTCCGAATCTTTCACATACGACACCAAGAAGGAAGACAGTGGTGACAAGTCCGCTTTCGTGGCTACTTTTCGCAAGACCAAGGATGACCTGCGCAAGAGCCAAGAAGCGGACGTACAGGAGAAAGACCGAACGCAAGACTCCTATAGCCACCTTCTTTCACGCGACCCGGCTTTCATGAACAGGACAGAGTTGTTAGACAATCTCTCAGACGGCATCAACAACGAACAAGTCAGTACTTTTGTTGATATTGACGGACAACAGCGCAATATCCGGTGGGTAGAAAGTCAACTAGACGATTTAGACATTGAGATCGCGCTTCAACATTTCCAGGAGGCAGTCCTGAAAGTGGATCGGCTCAAGGCACTTGCAAAGAACATTAGAAGCAATGAGATGGCCAAGACAATCGTCACCTATAAGGTCAATGAGCGCGCTGCGAAGCTCGCGAATGTTTTGGTCAAGCACATGGTAGAGCACAACAACTGGTTCACCTCTGTCAGGCAACACGTGAGTTGGGTAGTCCAACTAGGCTTCGAAGACCGCGCACGAGAAGCCTATCTGGAAGCGCGCGGTAACCTGATCAGAACTCGCACGCGGTATGTCTCCACTCCACCAAAGTCCAAATCATCCACTGACCCTTTCAGGCAATGCATATTCGAAGGCAATCTCCCAGACTATATCTTCCAGATCTCCTACATCTATTTCACCATCATCAAGAACACCGTCGACATGTATCAGAAGTGCTTCCCACAACAGCTCATGTCCGCGTGCGTCAAGTGGTCAAAAGAGCACATCGACCAATTCAACATACTATTAAAAAGGCAGCTAAGTAGCGTGGATGAAGGCGGCAATGTGTGGAACGAGTGCTTGAGATTGGCACATGAACATGCTGAGATGCTGAGGGAGGTTGGACTGGATTTCACTGAGTTGGTTGGGAATGGAATCAGTGAACAGGACGGCGAAGAAGACCAGCCTGTAGGTTTAGGAGTGTCTTAAGCATTGGGGTTGCGTTCAACAATGGAACACCACGCCTCGCAAACAGCAAACATTTTCAACATGACCGTTGGCGTTTGGCGTCCATCGTCGCAGCAGCATGTGCTTTCCTTTGTCAACGCCCACCGCTACTACCTCATCCACAGCCGCCTACCACTCTTACCAAGACTCTCTCAGACTCTTCCTCACTACTTATCTCTCTACGTTGGCTTGGAAAACGGCGCTAAGTGTGTTAGCGTGTCGCCTGTTGTCGTTGCCTTGTGAGATCTCGCCTTCACCAAGGGAATGTGGGTCTATAGCTGACTTCAATTGTCAGTTGCCTCTCTCACTCCTACATTCAACAATTTCGCGTGAGATTGGGACAACGACACTCCAACTCATACCAAATCTGCCAACAGTTTCCCCGCATCAAGATTCTGTTCGACTACCACCTCCAAGATGCCTACCGAAGCAGAGAATATCAATTATCTATACTTGGTCCTAACCAACGATGGCAGCCCTGTCGTAAGTCTCATCGTCTCCCTTTTTGGTTTGCATCTTAATCCAAGTCCCGTATACTGACTCATTGTAGATTGATTGGGATGCCGTCTCCGCCGCGCTCGACCTCAACAAAAGCGCCGTGACAAAGCGATGGTCGCGTCTTAAGCAGTCCATGGACAGGAACGAGGTTCCCGGAGGTACAACGTACCAGTTCCTCTGGCTTTGTGTCAAGCACCATAAGCGAACTCAGGTGAGCACCAATTCACGTCCAGCCACATAGTTCGAGAAACCAGCAGCCACTAACAATAATGTCTTAGCCCCCAAACTGGAGTGAAATCGCAGCCAAGGCCAATACTACTTCTGGAGCGGCGTCCAAGCGCTATTCTCGCATGAAGAAGGTATTCGAGGACAACGACACCGCTCCCGATGCAGGCACTCCTCGCTCGCCCGTCAAGAACACCCCCACCAAGGCCAAAGGTACTCCGAAGTCCACTGTCAAGAAGCCCCGCAAGGCCACCACTTCCTCTGGCGACGATCAGGACGACGTTCAAACTACCCCGGCCAGTAAGCGCAAGCGTGCATCGCCGAAGAAGAAAATCGCCGCCACTGATGAGGAAGCCGAGATCAAGCCTGAGCAAGACAACGAGGGCGAAGATGAGGACGATGAGCTCCTAGATACCAAGCCCAAGCGCGCGAAGGTCGGCAAGAACAAGATCAAGGTCATCCCCAAGCCTAAGCCCAAGGATATCGTCAAGAAGGAAGAGACCACCGACGACGGCGAGGACTCTTTCGTCGACGCCCAGGAATCGCTTGGCCACCAGGAAGATGCTCAGGATGTCCACCACGACAGCTACGCCGTTCACGACCGTAAGTCATCCTACTCTCCAACTCCCCAACATCTCCATCAGCATACTGAACATTCACTAGCGGAGCCAGCTGACTCCCTTGGTTGCAGCGATGACTTCATCTGAGCTGCGTACGCCAGCTGATGTGAGCTGTGTCGATGGTTGCGCGCAATGTACTTGCCATGCCAACGAAATCGCTAGCGTACTTATGAGCAGGGACTCGGGAATGGCTCACTCACAGCGCGTAGAGCTTGAGGAGATGGTCGGTAATATGGACTGAGGGTTTTCTTTATCTTCATGAGGAGTTTAGTGGACTTCTGCAGCATGCATTGCATGGAATTTGGCGTCGGGCGGAATACGGTGCACAACGATGGCGTCAACTGAGTTTCAGGGGGAAAGGCTTCCAATCTTTGTATTCGATGTGAAAAATGTTTGATTCCTGGAAGCGCGAGCTGATAGTATTCTCACACGCCCTCCATACAGCCATTTCGTGATACTTTCTCACGAGCCCGCCAATTACGGTGTCAACACCAGTTTTCCAGTGGTCTTCCTGCTCTCGATGTCCTGAGTCGCACGCACAATCTCGCTCAATGGATACACGTCGTGAATCTTGACATTCAGTCCGTCCTTCTCGATGAAGTTCCACAGTTCCTTTGCCGCCGTCTGCAGTTCTTCGCGAGTGGCGATGTAGTTGAATAGCGTAGGGCGGACGAGCTTGACGTTCTTTGCTGACAAGCGACTAGACGATGTGTCAGCTACTTTCTCTCATGAATAGTACAAGAAAGACTCACGCAAGAGCGAAACCCTCAACTGGTCCCGATGCGTTTCCAAACGAGCACATCGTACCCTTCCTCCTCACGACAGACAACGAGCTGTCAAAGGTGGACTTGCCCACAGAGTCGAAGACTGCATGTACACCCTCGCCTCCAGTAGTCTCTAGGACTTTCTTCACGAAAACGTCTCGGTTGTCCTCGTGGTATTCCAGCAGCACCTCTGCGCCGTTCTGCTTTGCCAGATTCCTCTTCTCTTCTGTGCTAGCTGTAGCAATGACTCTTGCGCCGACAGCCTTCAGCAACTGGCAAAGCCATAGTCCTACACCGCCAGCTGCGGCGGTGACAAGAATCCAGTCGCCTTCCTTGACTTCGTAAGCATCACGGATTAGAGTAACGGCGGTTAGTGCCTGGAGAAGCGAAGCGGCGGCTGTCTTGGTGGAGATGGAATCAGGGAGCGGAATTGTGTAGTTCGCTGGTGCAGCAGTATACTCTGCGTACGCGGATTGCCCCATGTATGCTACACGTTCACCAGGTTTGAGATCGGAAGGTGCGTTGGGTCCGACGGAAGCGACGGTTCCAGCGCCTTCCCGACCGAGAACATACGGGAATTGCGGTGGCTTGTATACACCAGAGCGGAAGTAGCTGGCCACAGATTAGCATGAAATCTTGGTTTCTGAGCAGGTGGACAGGGGTGCTCACGTGTCGATGTAGTTGATGCCGATGAACTCGTTCTTGACCAGGACCTCGCCTTCCTTGGGCTCTGGAACCGGTACATCAGTCTTGTACTGCAGGACTTCTGTTCCACCGGTCTTCTCGATGTACACGGCCTTCATGGTCTTTGGGAGTGAAGACATGGTTCTAATGGTGGATGCTCTCGGAGCAATGTGTGAATTGATGGCTGCAAGTCGTGTTGTCGATCTGGAGAGTAGATTCGTCGAGCGCAAAGTGAGTGATGCCAGCGTCATGAATCACAAAAGATGGGCTGAGGGTCGGCTCAATTCAAGCAAGCTATTTCAAGAGAGGCATGCCCGTTGATGATAAATACCCGCGGATACGGCGTTAATTCCGAGTGATCTGCGAGCTGACAGCCCCGCTCCCCGCACACGTCATTATCGTCTCAGTTCGCGACTTCCTTTCGGACGCGGCAGTCGCAGTCGCTTCCCGTTTGTAATGAATTACTGCATCGGCCCCTATTAAAATGTACTTTGTAGGGCGCGCCAGCATTGTGTTAACCCGGTAGGGCGTGTTCATTACAAAGCGACGTGTTCATAGATGCTACAAGTTAGCCAGGCGGGCATCGCCCGCCGTTAATCAGCCTGCTGGGCTGCGCGCCATCTCTCAAGCATCTATGGTGTTCTTTCTCTTTCCTCACTTTGATCATGTGCATATTTTTGCACCTTGCATCCTCCCCACGAGGTACGCCCAGGTAGAGAATACTCCTCTTGAATTAGGATAGGCTCTGGCAGAGCGAAGCATAGCCTGATTAGTATCGCGTCTGTAAACTATCACCTAGGTAGACTACGATGTCACTTTTACCGGCAATAGCAGTCTCTTGCTCTCTCTCTCTCGCTCTCCCCTTCGGAAGCCAAAACACGCGAGTCTACTTCCCAAGTCTATGACTACCTGGGGATGTCTATCTCTCTATTGATTGAGCCGCCTCACTCGTAGTCCACCCTTCAGGTCAAAATGGCAGAGACCTACGCAAGAACATGTGAGATCAGCAACAGAATCTAGGCATACCGTAAGCTCGCTACTGTCCCGACTTCCATATCAATATACTACCGAAAGGACAGCCTGGAGCATTCTACGCGCCCTTCTCGATGACGACGAATTGTTCCACGGAGGCGCCGACGTAGTCTCAGACGACTCGGAACTGGCAGACGAAACAGGAGCCGGGAGGTTCTCAGGCTGCTCCGTAGGAGCAGCGGCAATATCTTTACTGGACGTTACCGCATACGTGACCTAAGCCCCCGTATGGAACCCCAATATGCCTGGCATTATCAGCATTCAAGTGCTTTCACTGATATCCAACTAGTATGACCTAGCAGTGGCTGAGCGTGGCAGTACATCGAAGGCTGTTATCAAGATGCCCTCCCATTAGAGCTCAGTGAAGACGTAGAAAGAAGACGGGAATCACGAATTATGCATATACGGCATGGAGATTTGGACTAGTTGCTCTACACGCCCCTTCCTAAAGCAGCATTGCGCTCGCGCGGAATGGTTGAAAAGCGGTGACCGAGCGCGCAGTGCAAACGGCCACACATTCTACTAGTCTCACACAGTCTCCTCGCCCTTGACACTACATTGAACGATATTCATCGCCGTCCAACATCGCCTTCTTACACCGAATACCCGACGTTCGCTACCCGGTGCTATCATGCTGGTTCCTGAAACGCCTCAGTGTCAGCTCAAGGATGCTCTGGCGGTTCGTGAATGGGCGAGGACCATCTGCCCTGTCGAATTCGAGACACTGCCTGACCCGGACGATCTTGAGACCTATTTTCTGGAGATTGCTGAGACATCCACAATCTTGAAAGCTATCGCATTCACGAGCTTCGACCCATCGTGCACGGCCGCCGAGCGGCTCTGTCCTGGCACTGGAGAGATCACTGTGCTTGCATTCATTCAAGAGTCTTCGCTGATGGCCTGTCCGATCCGTGGTGAGCAAATTGGCGGCAAGTTCGACTTGCTCAAATGGCTCAAAGATTATGGGCCGACGTTCTTGGACGCGTTCGCTTCGTGTTCGCTGGGTAACCGTCAATGCCCCACCCCTGTCGAGATCGCGCTTGAGATAGAGGCGACCATCAGATACTACCTTGCGGCGAAAGGGGTGGTAAAGGCTCTAGAATGTGATGATCAGATGTTCAAATGGAACTTCGCACGCGCATGTCATCGCCAACATCAGAAGATGTTGGAAGAGCGTAAGTCAGAAATGAACTTTTCTTCTTCCCGATGGCACAACCATTGACCGTAAATAGGCAATACCCCAGAAGAAGCTTCGGGCTCTGTCGAACAACGTATCACTGGACTTCCTGAGTCCTCTGACATGTCTCAAGATTCCAACGGCGCTCACGAGCAATCCGGCGAGGAAGGGAACACAAACGACAACAACACAACAAGCCGTGCCTTGAACGAGAACCAGCAGCGCAGCGCCCTCAACGATGATACCAACATCGCCAATCTACAACGCGAGATCAAGAAGTTGCGTGTAAGACAAAAGAAGACAATGCGTCTTGAGGACAAATTCGCTACCCTAGAGGTACGCTTGACTGCTTCAGAGAATAGAGAGAAGGTCATGAGTGACCGGCTTGATGCCATTACTCGGGAGCGGGATGACATGGAACAGCGGCACCAGACTCTTTGGAATGAATGTTTCTTCTTCAAGGCAGTCCAGGTAGATCGCACCAACACGGCTCTCGAAGCAGTGTTAGTTCTGTTCAACGACCTTACTCTACTCGAAGGTAAGGTTGAAAGGCTGACAACTGAGCACGAAGAGCTTAAGAAAGAGAACAGCGGCCTGGGAGGCAAGTTGCATACCATGATCGAGTTTGCTATGAAGTCAAAAAACGCCACAGTTCTGCATAGGGTCGCGAATGAGTCAGCTGTGGCTCACATCAAGAAGCTAGAGGAGAAGGTCGAAGAGCTGGAGACACAGATGAGAAAGCAAGAGACTTTGGTCAAGCAAGAAGAGTTTGAGAAACGCCGCATCGCTATGGACTCGGCTCATTGAGCCTGGCGATTGCCATATGCCACAGCTTTGTGTTTTGAGGGTGGCACAGAAAGTCGGAGTAATGCTTGCTGCAGATGACGTCTTCTTCTGTGCAAGGATAGCGGTCTGGCTTACTCAATGTTTGGAAGGTGCCATCGCGACGTGGAAAGTGCGACAAGAAGGGGATATTATCGCAATGGCAAGGAATAGATGCACGGAATGTAGAAGAAAGCGTTGTTGGATCGCACAGTAGGCAATCGACTGGCCCAAGAACCAAAGCTCGAGGGTTCTAAAGACCACCTACCGATAGGGCTGCAAAACACGCTCATGTTTCCACAACAAGTAAATCAGAATTCTGCCACAATCTTCAGTTCTGATGCTAGAGTGAAGTATCATCTCTCACTGTTCGCGTAGTTGTATGAAGTGGGGTCGTCCACTACTTCCCTCTCATCGCTCCTCCCTCAATCGCTTTCATCGGCGCGCCTCGGTGAGGTCACTAACCTCTTTCGGCATCTTCAGTTGTCATATCACGATGAAGATGAGCCCAATTTAGGCGCAAATTTCTACAGCTTCGTTTCGCCCTGTAAGAACTATAGTAGGAACATGCCCACTCGTTCAAATTGCACATAACCACACCATGGCACCCACCGGACTCACCCTCGAGAACGTACAGGCATGGGCAATCCGAGACTTCCGCGACCAATTCAAGCACCTACCTGACGCGGGAGCATTCCATGTACAGTTCAACATCGTCCGCGGGTACAACCACGACAACAGCTTCAAGAGCCTCGTGATAGGCAGCACCCACACTAAGACAGGAAAGCCGGCGGACATCCTCGCGTGGCTTGCAGGCAGCCGTATACAGCTCGGATATATTGGCAAGAATCGGAAGGGAGAGCCTCAGGTCCGCTCACTAGCTTCTCCCGAGAAGGACACCTCGTCTTCGAAGTTTAAATTTCCGTTCAATTTCGTCCCTCCAAACCAAACCGAGACGGAAATTGCGTGTTTCAATGCCGTGTTACGCTACTACTTCCTTGCCAAAGGTTGGAGTAAAGGCGTAATCGACGAATCGGACGTCTTCAACAGATTCGTATCCAGGTTTCCTTACGCATGTCAGGCTATTGCAAACACAGTCGCGGACAGATCAGCACCGGTTCCGAACTCACATGGTACGCTCTATCCACAACAAGCTAGTCGTGCTCCGGTAGCTTCAGCAAATCACCAGCGTATGTCTAAGATCAGCCGTTGACGAAGTCTGAGTAACTGACACTTGAGCTTAGCGCTTTGTTCCCAGAGGACTCCCTATCTCTTTGAGCAGATCGCCGACGACCCATTTCCAGACCGATCGTACACTGTATTCAGCAGCCCGTCACCCAGTCCGCCGCCAATTGAGGATCCCAAAACGCCCCGGACACTACCCTCCCCACTTGAGCTGCGGGCCCGATCTGGACATTCACAATCAGCCAGTCCTAGTGGGGACCAGATCGTGGTACTCGATGGATCCAACGATGCTGATGAGCGAGAGGGCTCCGGGCTGCGAAACAAGCTTTTCGATCTCAACATCCGGCTAATGATTGCGGAGGGTCTCGCTCGGGATGCTGAGATAGCAGCGCGGACAGCTCAGGAAGAGGCACAGCTCTGGAGGAAACGATATGAAGAAGCCGAGTCGTACAGGATCAAATATGAGGAGATCAGGAGCCACTTTGGATTGCAGGAGCAGGATGAACGCAGAGCGTGAAGGTCGAGGGTCAGAAGTGAAACTGAGAGGATAGGAGTCGTGGATGGAGATGTCGCGCAACGTGCTAGCGATGGAGGAGGTGTGGATAATGTTTCGATTGCAGCAGCGGCGGAGGGCGAAAAGTTGATGCGGGAGGCAGCGCTGTGCAATAATAATCAAAGGGTAAATCTGGGCGATCCGATCGCACGAGCGTAGCGTCACGGTCAGGTTTGCTTTGAGGAATACATCGCTTTCGTGCGTAAATTCTTACCGGTGCTCTTTGATGGAGGGAAGATGAGACGTGTCCAGGGTCCATTCACATGGGCTCTTGAGAGACAAGGGCGCCCCGCTTACGTCGCGGACGCAGCGTGAACCAAGTTCGCGCACCGCCGCTACGTCATCGCTCACATCGCAATCAAGCGCAAGCCCACAAACATCTACCGCGCGCAGAACCCCCACCTCACATGATCGATGCGCATATACTCATTTTACTACTCTTCCATCACTAGAGTATACTCCAGACCTATTTCAGGCTCTTTTCGGCATGGGCGCATTACTTTCCTCCATCCTTGCGCCTATAGCCCTACCGCTGGGCTCGTTCTTAGCCATTCCTATGCTATCCTCCTGGTCGACAGGCCTAAACCTCATCTTCCTCTCGGTCGCATGGACGACAATCGCCGCATCATATTCTCCTCTTCAACTTGAGCTAGTTGCGCCCCTAGTAATTCGGCTATCTCTCTACATCATACCCAGCCTGATCTTCTTGCTATTCGATATTGGGTTACCAAGTCTAGCAATCGAGTTCAAGTCTCAGGGACAATGGGGTATTCCAAACAATCAAAAGGGTGGCGCACGCGCAGTGAGAAGGGTGATTGCGTGGAGCTGTGCAAATGTGCTGCTCAGTGTGGCGTTGCAAGCGGGTATTGAGTTCTTGATCACAGACGTACTGCAGGTGAGGAGTCTGCTACTCATCAAAGGCAGTCGATGGGGATTGAATCACCTGCCAAACCCATGGACGATGGTCAAACATGGCATTATCGGACTGTTATCTCGTAACGTAAGATACCATGATTGCGTTGCCTAACAAAGATGTACTAACAGACATGTCGTAGGTTCTGCAATATTATATACACACGCATCTGCTGCACTCTCCGACCGGCGGTGCACTCTCCGACTTGCATCAGAGCTGGCACCACAGCATCAAGATCCCTTACTCCTTTGCCGCAAACTACGACCACCCCATCTGCCACCTCCTGCACCGCTTCCTACCTCTATACCTTCCAGCAATTGCTCTGCGGATGCATATCCTCACTTACTTGATCCTGATCGCTATCTTCAGTCTAGAAGAGACCTTCGTGTACTCTGGGTACAATGTCCTACCCTCAACCATCATGCTGCGAGGCATGGCACGACGCGCCGATGCGCATATGATGAGTGAAGGAGAGGGAAATTACGGATGCATGGGTGTTTTGGACTGGTGCCACGGGACGACAATTGGCAAGGATGTCGTTGAGGACCTGAAGGCGGAGATGGAGAAGCACAACGTCGAGGAGAAGGCGGGGAAAGCTATAGATGGCGCGGGGGAAGCGGCGAACGGACTGGCGGGGAAGTTTGGCAGGGCTAGGAAAGGAAGGGGAAAGAAGTAAGTAGGTCAAGCGGCGAGCCTAGGGTCATGTAACGAGGTCTGTATACGTGCGGCATTGGTGCAATCGGTTCGGTGGTAGTGTCCTTGGTTAGCGGTCGCTTCTGATACCCTTACGTCTGGTCGCTGGGAGTTCGTGGGCAGTTGGCGCAGTATCGGTCGAAGAATGTAACGTCTGTATCTCTATTCCTTGCATCAGTACTCGATTACCACCCAGTATGTACTGCGCCAATTGAACGCCCAACTATGACATCACGCAAGCGGAGACCAAATGTTCACTTTTGGACCGTCTCAGATTCGCTCGCTTCATATAAAGTCTTATGGTAAATGCCTTGTCGGAATCCTCCATGAAAAAAATTGGCTGCCGTGCCGCTGCGAGTCTTGTTTCTCGCTAGTACAGCCGCAGTATGCCGAAGTCGTCTTTCATCCCATGCACTGAACGCCGAATGCCCGATCGTTATCCGTCGCTTAGAAGACCATCTGGTGAGGCCTGTCGGAGCTACGGAGGCTGAAGCTGGCACCGAGGTAGTCGGCGAGGTGAGCCTCCTTCTTGATGGTGGCCAGGAGAGCCTTGTCGACGGCCTTCTGGTCCTCGACGCGGTCCTTGGAGGTCTCCTTCTTCTGTGGCTTTTGTCAGTATTGTCGCATTGTACTTCCATTGTGTGTACGTACCTCGGGCTTCTCGCCCTGCTTGAAGAAAGCATCCTCACCCGGCTTGTGGGCGGCCTTGTCCTTGGTGAAGTAGCCGTCCTGGCTGCACTTCTCCACAACCTTCTCGTCTACGCCGCTCAGGTCGACGCTGGTAGAGGTAGCGATGACATATCGGGCGTTTACGCGGCGAAGGGGAACACCGTTGACTTTGAAGGGACCGGTAACAAGGAGGACACCCTGGGAAAGGTGCTTGAGGACGACGACGCGCTTGCCGCGGAAGCGACCAGCAAGGAGGATGACGACGGTACCGGGCTGGAGAGACTGGCGGACCTTCGCAGGGCGGACAGACTTGCGGGCCTTGAGTCGCAGTTAGCGGAGCTCCAATTGATGTCTTGATTCTTGTCCTTGCACCCAAACACCCGCCGTATGCTGTCGCAGTGAATGCACCCAGCACCCCTGCAGTCCTTCTCTTCCGTGCAAACCATCGTCTATCGCGAACGTACCTTCTTGGGGACAGCAACGTCCTCAGCAGGGTAGTACTTGCTGGCCTTCTGCGAGTGGTGCGGTATCGACCTCTCCCCCTTGGAGAACTTCTGGGTGGTGGGCTTCGTGTCCTCTTGTTTGGCCGCCATTTCGTTTCGCTGTGGTCGTTAGTGCTGGTCGGTGGTGTTGGCGATGGAATCGATTTTCGTGAATTCGAGTGTGTGCCAAGCTGTCCAATCGATACGCGCGACCGGGCCGAGAGTTGTTCCGTTGGTTACGTAACCCGCGTGGAGCTTGCAGCTTGCGGCGATGCTCGCGGTACCGCCGCTGAACATCACTGCCCCAACACCAACACACACCGCAGACATGTCTATCCAACCGCTCATCACCTTCAAGGCCGGCCAGTGTGAGCTGACTGTAAGCGTCGCGGGAACTGACACTCCAGATCGTACACTAACAGTAGCCACAGCGCGGAGAAGGCAACCAGCAGACAGTCAAGCCAGTACCGACACCAGGCTATGTCTACCTATACCAAGGAGAAGATGGTTTGTTTGCAACCTACTCAGCCGCTTCGTCAACTTACATATCCAGAATTCGTGCACTTTTGCTGGCGACCACGCGACCGCTCGCTCGACCAGTCGGACCTCGACCTCATCATGATCCCCGGTGACGGCTCCTTCCAACCCTACACCGGCAAGGACTCCATCGATGACCCCGAGAACATCAAGTCGCCCACCGACGGCCGCATCTTCGTCCTCAAGTTCAGCTCGAGCTCACAACGCTATCTCTTCTGGTTGCAATCAAAATCGCAGCACCCGCGCGGCGCGAGCTGGTTCAGCGAGCGCGACCTCAAGATCGGACAAGTCATTGACTTGCTGCTGACGGGCGAGGAGATTGATGTACAGGCTGAACTTGCAGGTATCTCGAGCTCATCCAACAATGACGAGGATGAGACCATGGAAGACGCAGAGCCATCTAGCCGAAACCGCCACGGTAGCACCGGAGGCGCAGGTGCTGGTGCCACAGGCGGTGATATCCGAGATGAAGGCGAAGAGTCCCGAGAAGGGGGCGCCGATGGTGGTCGAGCGTAGGTTCCATCTATTTGTATCGCATTCGGCGTCGTGGCGCAGTCTACCTTTCCGGACAGAATCGAGCTGCTGTGCAAATTACCAACGGCTCTATACAAAACTATAAAGATATCCTGTCACGGTACGGCGTTTTGGGAGAGGCATAAGACCATCCAAACATGGCGATTGGCACTGGCTGCTCATGTACAACAATAGAAAATAAGCATCATGCTACGTCTTCCACTGGCCACGCCGCGGCGCTCGTTTCGCGTTTTTGCTTTTGCCTATCCTCTTGAACATCTCGCTAACGCGTCGACAGAGCCGGATCAGGTGATGTCTCTGCCATTGTGCAAGACTTCATGAACTCGCTCAAAGGCGGCAATGCAGGCGGCAGCTCACAACAACAAAGAGGATCAGAACCGTTCGCTAGCCTTACCGAGTTCCTCTGGCCTACGCATACTCTCTCAACCGTTGAGAACGCTTCCGACGAGACCATCGACGCACTGTGTGCGCAACTACCGACAATTCCTTTCCTCCTAGAAGCCGAAGTCGAAGACATCGATCAGATCGACCCCAACTCCGAGACTGCGCAGATGGCCATACAGACATTAGGTCGGGACGAGAAAATTGAGGTTCTGAGCAGGATCCTGCGGGCACCCCAGCTGAGGGGAGCACTAGGCAGTCTGAACGAGGCGCTGAGGACCGGTGCTCTACCGACTGTCAGCCAGGCACTGAACATTGATGTCGAAAACGGAGGCTATATGAGAGGTGGAGGCATGCCACTTGGTGGCGGAGATGCAGTCAAGGCTTTTCTGGAAGGTGTCAAGAAGACAGTAGAAAAGGAGAAGAAGGGCGGCGATGACATGGACACCAGCTAGACTGCCAAGCGGCTGTAGCGATTTGGACATGCTTTGGCATTGAATGACGACACACGAATGATGCACATATAGACGACAATGACCAATGGCACGAGCACTGCATGGCAAGGGTAGGATAATCGAATTGTTCTCGCTCTCATCAGTACTTTTCAAATCCTCTTCTTGGAGGTTCGCTTCCCATCTAGGAGCATCTCCAAAGTGAGCAGAGTCAGTCAATGGCTTTAGCCTTTCCACAGATTCATACCCATTATTGACTATCATTCGTCTCACTTCCAATGGCAAAATGGTTATCAGCCAAATCTGTCCATAATTGCAGCTACTCCACTTAAGTGCTCAATATCCTCAACTTTGTCTGCTGGATGTTGTTCGCGATAATGCTTCATCCACGCATCGCGTTGATCCGCATACTGCGGTTGCGCATAGCACCCCTTGCAAGGTACTCTCAGTCCAGGGAGGTAGCGAGGAAAGTGGTAAGCGCAGAAGTTGGGGTCTACGTCACTGTTGAGATGTTAGCCATCGGACCGTGGAAAGAGAGGGACGAGACGCAGTGGTGACAGGGTACTGACCTATCGTCAACTTCTGGGTCGGCAGGCGTGAAGAACGTAGAGGATGAGGGCGTATAGGCGGAGATAGGTGCATCGATTAGGGTGCCGGTGGTGGAGAAAGTGGGTGAAGGCTGACTCAGAGTTGGGGATGTTGAAGACATTGACACCGGGGAAGTAGGATGGCTCTGCATATAACCTGATTCCGCACCCACCGCCTCTAGTCCTGTACCCGGCGCCATGAAGCGGAATGCTGGAGTACCGCTCCGGCCCTGTTGCTGTTGTTGTGCTTGACTGCCCAGCACCGCCGCTCTCAGCGGAGAAGGGTGAGCCTGTGATTCACGAGCACGCTGTGAAGGCAAATCTTGGACATCGGTTCTCCGCGCTGGTGGACCAGTTGACGAGGGCGCCATAGCAGACACAACGGAACTTGAGCGCGACAGATCCGGTGCATTTCCGCGGTTGCTGGGGATGCGGCGGCCCGTAGCGATAGCATGGGGACACGGTGTTGTGCAGATCGTTTTGTGGTGTCCGCAAGCATAAACTTGGAGGAGTTTGTGACACATTCTGGGCGACCGGTAAGGTTCTGTTAGAATGATCGGGGGGCTCTTGGTGTATGAGTTGGTGGGTAACTCAGGATCAAAGTTGGATGACGAGAGTAAGTGAATGTCAGAGCGGCGTGGACGTGAGTCAACACAAAATCGGAGGCGGTGATGTGTCGCAAAGAGCTGATGAAAGTGGCGACTCAATCACTCACAAGCGGTATGTGAGCGTTGGTTCAGCTTATTCACGCACTAGCATTCGTTTGCCTGTCTGCGCGTTTGTCAATATAAAAACAACATTGTACATTGAGGAAGATACGACTTCGAAGGACAGGGCAGGGCAGGTCAGAACTTTGGGTTCTATGCTAGAAGCTATATCAACATTGCAAAATCATGAATGACCAGTGTAACGACAACCGCTTCTCCATGCCGCAAACACCGCGCCATCAAACTCCATGCCACCGAATGCTCGAAGAAACAATACACTTCCTGAGGTGTCAATCCACTAGTAACTCCGTCCGAACAAGATCCACTGCTTGGCGGGAGTCTGACAGTCGGGGTTGATGCACTTGGTCTTGCCAGGCTCAATACCCTCGGGCTGCTCAAAAGGAATGCACAAACTCTTTGCACCCATGGCAGGAGCCTGCTTATCTTCCGCAACGCCATCGCCCAACGCACTCCGTGCGCTCTTCGCCTTCACCTCATCTTCGCACTTGTCGCCCTCACAGTGGGGAACCAGGACAACGTTCTTGCCGTTCAAGGTAGGGACAAAGTCATCCCAGTTGGTAAGCTGGATGCGGTGGTCCCGGTATGCCTTGTCAGCCTTGTTGAACATGTCTTCCTGGATCTGCTCGAGTAACTTGGGGACTTCTTGTGCGATGCTGTCGACATTGATGGTACCACGTGCGGCGTCCTTGTCATCGATGTCGCGACGAGATGTGGTGACAATACCCTTCTCAGCATCCTTGGGGCCGAATTCGATTCGCAGAGGAATACCCTTCAACTCCCAGTCGTTGAACTTCCAGCCGGGAGAGTAGCCCTCACGGTAGTCGGTCTCAACGCGAACACCAGCCTCGGTAAGATCGTCATGAATCTTCTTGACCTTGCTGTAAAGGTCCTCCTTAGCCTCAGCAGACATCCTGGTTTCGTTAGCATTGCCATAGTTGAGTCATCAGTGATAAACGTACTTGGCGGTGACTCCCACAGGAATGACAACAACTTGGATCTCAGCCACTCTGGGAGGAATGACGAGACCTCGGTTGTCTCCGTGAGTCAGAATCATGACACCGATCGAACGTGTAGTCAGACCCCATGAGTTCTGCCACACGTGGACGTGTTCCGACTTTCCAGCTTCCTTGGCGGTGGGGTCCTCGACTGTGATGTT
This sequence comes from Alternaria infectoria, assembly GCF_024043175.1. Classification (NCBI taxonomy): domain Eukaryota; kingdom Fungi; phylum Ascomycota; class Dothideomycetes; order Pleosporales; family Pleosporaceae; genus Alternaria; species Alternaria infectoria. The sequence goes on from NW_026250690.1 coordinate 3,168,518, forward strand.
GAACATCTTTGAGAAATGTTGACCGAGAGCATGGGATGTTGCAGCCTGAATACCGCGACCAGTAGCGGGAATGAAACCTTCGACGGTGGTAGTGTAGTCGGCTCCGGGGAACTTCTCGTTGACAGTCTTCGTTCCCTTCACGACCGGAACGGCAAGCAGCTTCTGGTACACATCAGAGTACCAGTCCAGGATCTGGAGAACCTCATCGCTCGCTTCCTTCTGGGTAAGATGTGCGGTGTGGCCTTCTTGCCAGAGGAACTCGCGCGATCGGATGAAGGGCATGGGATCTGGACATAGATTAGACACTGCGGAAGAAAACAATAGGTCAGTACTAACGCTTGAACTCCCACCGAACGACGTTGTTCCACTGGTTCAGCTTCAGGGGAAGATCGCGATGCGACTGGATCTTGCGCGCGAAGTAGGGGTACATGGCTGTTTCGGAAGTAGGGCGCACAGCGACGGGCTTCTCCAGGTCAGATTTTCCGCCCTTGGTCACCCACGCGACCTCGGCGGCGAAACCCTCCACATGCTCCTTCTCTCGCTCCAAGTTATCAGCGCTGATGAAAATGGGGAAGTATGCGTTTCGGACTTTCAAAGTCTTGATCTGGCTGTCGAACCACGACTTGATGTTCTCCCAGATGGCGTACGAGGAGGGCTCGAGGATGTAGCATCCGGCTACGTCGTAGTAGGAGATCATCTGCCCCTTTGTAATGACCTGTTGGTACCAGTCTCCCAGGTCGACCTCCTTTGCGACATCGATACCAATCAACGCTGAACCTTCGATCTGTGGCTTGATTAGTATCGCGCATGGTGTCGGATGTTCGGTGTCGCCGCATAGACCTACCTTCTTCTTCTGTTGCTGGGGCTTCTTCGCGGCTTTCTGAGGGTTACCATCCTTTTTACTCTTCTTGGTCTCAGAGATGGAAAGATCCTTCATCTTGCCATCGGCAGCTGTGGCTTCAGCCATGTTGGGAAGGTGCTATACAAAGCTGTCAGCGTCTCGCAAGAGATATCTTCACGAGTACTAATGGATGAAAAGGTAGTGAAATCGCGGTCGTATAGATATTCTAGCCAAACCCATTTGTAAACAGGGTGAGTTGGTGGGGCAGGCGGGGTATCAAGACGCGACTTGGGACTACTTACGTGCAATTGAGTTATGGCAAGTTAAAGAGACGGTGGGGAACCCAAACAATATAAGGCGAGAGCACTCTAGAGTCACGTAAAGCTAAGACAGAGTCGGCTCGTTGCAGTCTCGTGTGAGTCGACAGCCAAATGTGTGGAGGGCCGAGTCATCGGCGCAGGGGTCCAGACTAGCGCGATTCACGGGCGGAGCTACCATTCGCCGTCGCCGACGCGGGCGGGCATTGCTGGAGATTTTCTGGACCGCGTAGAGGCAGCAACAACGAAGCAGAACAGCTATCACCCGACACAATGGCAGGAATCTTCGAGCAGTCACGTAGCGGAGGAACTCTGTGTAAGCCGCCGAAGCTAACAAGACCGCCGCAAAAAGCTAACACGTGCAGTCCTCGGCGGCCAGAAAATCAGCGGCCAGGACATTCGCGACCAAAACGTCCTCGCGACCCAAGCGATCTCGAATGTCGTCAAGTCGTCCTTTGGACCCTCGGGTCTTGACAAGATGATGGTCGACGACATCGGTGACGTTACCGTAACCAACGACGGCGCTACCATCCTCAGTTTGCTGGATATCGAGCACCCCGCAGGCAAAATCCTCGTCGACCTGGCCCAACAACAAGACAAGGAAGTCGGAGATGGCACAACCTCCGTCGTCATAATAGCGGCCGAGCTGCTGCGGAGAGCGAACGAGCTCATGAAGAACAAAATCCACCCCACCACCATCATCACAGGCTACAGGCTGGCGCTGAGGGAGGCGGTCAAGTACATGAACGAGAACATCAGCACCAAGGTCGATGCGCTCGGTCGGGACTCGCTAGTCAACATCGCGAAGACGTCCATGTCCAGCAAGATCATCGGCTCCGACTCCGACTTCTTCGCCAACATGGTGGTAGACGGCATGACTGCTGTCAAGATGACAAACAACAAGGGCGAGGTCAAATACCCTGTAAAGGCTGTCAACATCCTCAAGGCACACGGTCAAAGCGCGACTCAGTCGATACTGGTCAAGGGCTACGCTCTCAACTGCACGGTCGCCTCGCAAGCCATGAAGACGCGCATCACCGACGCCAAGATTGCCTGCTTGGACATCAACTTGCAGAAGGAGCGCATGAAGTTGGGTGTTCACATCACCATCGACGACCCGGAGCAGCTAGAGAAGATCCGAGAGCGCGAAGCTGGCATTGTCACCGAGCGCATTGAGATGATCTTGAAGGCTGGCGCCAACGTCATCATGACTACAAAGGGTATCGACGACCTCTGCCTCAAGCACTTCGTTGAGAAGGGTGCCATGGCTGTGCGAAGGTGTAAGAAGGAGGATCTGCGAAGGATAGCGAAGGCGACCGGTGCAACCCTGGTCAGCACCCTTTCTGATCTGAACGGTGACGAGAAGTTTGAGGCAGCAAACCTTGGCCATGCTGAGGAGGTTTCGCAAGAGCGCATTTCCGATGACGAGTGCATTCTGGTCAAGGGCACCAAGGCTTTCTCATCCGCATCCATCATCCTGCGAGGTGCGAACGACTACGCTCTGGACGAGATGGAGCGATCAGTACACGACTCATTATCAGCCGTGAAGCGAACCCTCGAGAGCGGCCGCATCGTCCCTGGTGGAGGTGCCGTTGAAACTGCGTTGCACATCTACTTGGAAGAGTGGGCAACGTCAGTGGTAAGTCACTCCAATCCTTGCATGTCTACAACGTGACTAACGATAAATCTAGGGCTCTCGGGAACAGTTGGCCATTGCTGCTTTTGCGCAGTCTCTGCTTGCTATTCCTAAGACACTTGCCATCAACGCGGCCAAGGATGCTACCGAGCTCGTCGCCAACCTCCGATCACGGCACGCTCTTTCACAGCGGACAGTGAACCCTTCAGACCCTTCGTCGCAAGACGCAAAGCAGCTGGCCAAGTCGAAGAACTACAAGAACTACGGTCTGGACCTGTCAAACGGTAAAGTGCACGACTGCCTAAAGGCCGGTGTACTGGAACCCAGCATGAGCAAAGTCAAGCAATTGAAGTCAGCAGTGGAGGCGTGTGTTGCGATTATGCGTATCGATACCCTGATCAAGCTGGATCCAGAGGAGCAAGGTGGAGGTGGTGACGATGGCCATGGACATTAGATGTCCTGGCGTCAAGAGGAGATAGACCCGACTGAAAAGATAACGACAGCGTAATGAAGGCTCCAAGCCCACGTGCAAGATACTCCTCTATTATCCCCACTCTGTTCCAAGCCACCCTAAGGACCCCCAACCGAAATCTGCTTGCCGCGGCACTGACTCATTAAAGCTTTTGGGGGCCAAATGTGACCATCGTGTAGGGCTTTCGGACCGACTACCACCTGTTCTCAAAGCTATGTAGGCAACCAAAGCTTGCAGGCCTCGATTTGCACCAAACACCAAAAGACTCCCAACGATACGATCGTGCACAAGCTCATCACTTGCAGCTGTCATTTGGGACATGAGAAGGCTTGTTAATTATTGCGCCTCAAACCCTACCTCGGCAGTTCACGGCCACGATGGGGATCTACATGCGACTCTGCCGCGTCGCACAACACATGGCTTTCCGGTGAGATTATCTGGCGACCAAGACATCCGACGTGCCTGGTGTTCATATTAAAGAGGTAAAGCGCACGGTGGTGATGGCTGCAAGCGGCTTGTTTACAGCCTATCGCGGCGCTACACAAGCGAGGCGGATTGTTTCTTTCTTCTTCAGCTCGCTACCCCATGCTAGCTACACATCCGTTGTCCCTGCAGCGGTCACCATTGCGTCTAGCGTCAAGACGAACACCTTGTGGAAATACTGAACAACTGTGCTTGAGATGATGCAGTAACGGAAAGAATGAGCAGGAAAAGCGTAGGTGTGGTGCAAGTATTGCAGCAATCCTGCATGTACAACAAGCACGTCCAACCGAACGCTTTCATGGAACCCAAATGCACAAATTCTCAGCTGATCAGCCTTCAATACGCTCTCCTCGTATGTGTGGCCGCAGCCGGCAAGCCCCAGCGGGTCGCTGCACGCCTTACGGCGCAATGTCTTTCTCATTGTACGTAGCTCAACGTACCTAGGTATGAGTACTTAGCTTATAGGGCCCTGCTCTTTCCTTAAGGGTGCTTTCTGTTCCTCGTTTTGTAATTTCTCGGGTCTGAAACGTCATGGCATATACCAGGCTTTCTTCGTTGCTGGTCGTTCTCTTTTCCGCAAAGTATGGGAGCACTGCTATGATACGGGCACCGACGCCTGCTGTCACGCCCGCCCCTGCTGCAACAGCTGTAGCACTGGCTGTTAGGGATGTTACTACCCTTGGATATATTTCCACGGGCATGTATGGCTCGAGTACACTGTGTAAGATTGATTACCTACATGGCTGCTCGATTGTTGCTAAGAAGTCTTAGATGACACCATCACCGCAAATAACGAGGGTCATGTCATCGCAACATCAGGTAGCCTTTACAAGATCTGTGCGCCAGAATCTCTTTGCGAGTTCTTTTCTTGTGAGAGCGATTACGTTGTGTATCCGACTACATCAGTCTTCTGGTGCGTTCTGGCTCCTGGTCGCCTGGATATTGTATACTAACATGGCATCGCAGTGGAGGCTCAAACTTAACTTGCAGCTACTGGGAGCTGGCAACAGATATCAATGACCCTTCACCATTGACCAACTACTGGTGCGATGCTAAGACGGAAACGGGAGGAAGGATCTTAGTAACCACCCCAGACCAAGGTATGCAATCTGTCTAACCTTGATGAAGCATTGACTGACAACACACTTCCAAGATTCATCAACCTCCCCTAACACTGGCTCATCCTCGAATACCCCAATCTCTCTGTCCTTCACTCCACTCTCACGTACCGCTTCCGGTCGTCCCTCAGATGCACCACTTGACCTTACACCTTCCTCCGGTAACGAAGATTCCAACGACTCCAACAACTCCAACGAATCCAACAATTCCAACAATTCCAAGAAGTCAACTCCAGTAGGCGCAATCGCCGGTGGAGTAATCGGCGGCGTCGCTCTTCTGGCCGCTGTAGTTCTCGGAGTCTTCTTCCTTCTTCGCCGCAAGAAGAAGCAACAGAACAATACCACCGTCAACAACAACATGCAGCAGCCACCCACCGCACCTCAAGCTCCACCAGCCGGTGTCCAGTACTACCACGAGCAGAAGCCCGTCCCTCAGCAACACATGCAACAGATGCCGTCTCCACCGCCTCAACACCAACAGCACTACGGTCAGTACGATCCGAACGCACAGCAACCCGCGCAACATTTCTATGACCCCAATGCTCAGTCTGCGTATGCTACGCAGCAGGGTGGCTATGCGATGCCGGAGAAAATATCAGGTGCTGTGAATCCTGTGCAGGCGAACCCGCACTATTCGGACGGGCCAGTGAGCCCTGTACCGCAGTACTCCCCAGCTATGTCGCCGCCAGTTCCAGCCACCATTAATGAGTTGCCGAGTGGGAGGATGTGAGTACAGTAGTGTTGCATTCGGTCGTGGATGATATGGCCATCGTCCTGGAAAGCAGTTCATGTCTTTGTGCTGTCTTGCACAGTCTGATACTGCGTGCCGTACAGTGGATGGAGAGATGGATGTACATTTGAAGTGCAGTACAACTCTAGGTACAACTCTAGTGTTGATGAATTATACCCCCCCTGTTATACGACCCACCAAGTTTAAGACGTTCTACGAAATGTCCGTTAATTTGCAGGTTCTGCGTTCGTCAGAACTTTCATCAAGGCTTCCCGCAATATCCTTTATGATATCCCCAAGCTAACTTTTGATGGTCCTTGCCGCAATAGTACGCCTCGCCGCATCCAGCACACTTGGATTTGGCACCTGGTGCTCCACAGTGACCACACCATTTCTCCGTCGCTCTATTCATCCACCTCTTTTTCGTCCTCATCGCCACTTCCCAAAGCCAATCGTCTACAGGTGTACCACTGATCGCTAGAGTGCGGTCGCTCTTGCTAGGATCTGTACCCTTAGCCAACATGCTGAAACGCAGGGCAAACTCCTCGGGGGTATCCAGAGCGAACAGCTGCTTTCCCTTCGGCCCAGGTCCGCGTCCTATATCGCCGAACTGCATGGACGAGAGATCGAAGAAGGATTGAACCGTGTCGCTATCGAGCGGAGAGAAACCTACGACCGCATGCAGAAGTTGTGGCTGATGCCCACTAACATACATTGCGCCCTCCGGGAGTACGCAGATAGCAGTGGTGAACTTTGGGTCACGGAAGGACTCTTCGACAATGACACGTCTACTGACTGTTGTCGTATAAGACATGCCTGGCTGCTTACCATTGGGCGCATGTCTTACTCTCAACTTTGCATCTTCAGAAAACAATGCAAAGAAGATTTGAAGCAGACTGATCGCCTGGTAGCAGCCATCGTGGTTGCGTGCTTGGTGGAACAACGTCTCCAGTTCCTCGTTGGAGAGTGCGCTATCCTTGCGTTTGTTCGGTGGTAGGAATTCCGTGGGCAAGTCTGGGGCATCGGGATCGTTGGTCTGCTGCTGATCCAATACGATCCAAGTCGACGCGTTGTTGTTCCAGCCTTGGTCGATTGGACTGCTGAGTGCGACCGTCTTCGGTTGTGTACCCGGGAAAGCGACTTCTCTCAATTTCGTGTGTCGAAGCCGAGGTTCCGTAGTGTTCCGTTCATAGTTGAGTAAGACAGCAATGTCGTATAGATCCAGCACATCCTCGGAGTCCATCATGGTTGCCGAGCGGGCGTTCTGCACTATCCTGCTTGCGTGGAATTGAGATGGCGGGGCGCATCATCCCGCTGAAAGCGTGACGCGCTAAGCAGGCATCTTTCCGTTTTCGGCGTAGCGCTGAACGCGTGCTTGCGTGATGTCACTCGTCGCGTCTCTGGAAGCCGCGAACTGGAGACGGTATAGCGATTATCTACATATCCGGAAAGCTAAGTATCAAGCGCGACATGCAATTGCGACTATCGAGTATCTTCCCCAAGCGACCGTGATTGAGTCGCAGTCACTACATGGAGACTTTACAAGGTCACGACACAGGAGTACGGGAACGAAGCAACAGCCCTGGGGATTCGAAATGTGTTGAGATTTCTTGGAGAGACTCTATTCAGTCTGGATCATTCCTCTGCATTCCCTGACTGCAGTCGTCGTGCTCTGTCTAGACCAAGCTCAACGCGCATCGTAATTTAGGCAGTTCTTACCAACCAACCATGATAGCTGTCTTCCCTCAGACAAGAAATAGTCGAACGGGTTTGCAGACTACACTGCAATGATAACAAACAAATCAGAAGACTGGCATCAATAGAGACTCCAGAGTGTTCGGTTGTTACCGTGTATACGGTGAAAGCACGAAAGAACTGAAGAGAGGGAGAAGATGGTTTGAATGTAAGTGGCATCTTTCGAAGCCATGGAATTCAGAGCTACCCTAATCGAGAATGATGAATCATTAGTAAGGCTCCTTCCATGAGACCTCTGCAATAGTCATATCTTCTTCCAGCCACAGGACCCATCTCAGTTCGCTTCACCAACTTTTAGTATGGTAGGGAAGCTTCTTAGCCATCGATCACTTTTCCCAACTCCCAGCTCTCGGCAGCCTGGGAGAACGATTAGTGTTTGTATGCAGTCCATAACAAGATTGAGTAACTTACAATAGCATAGCGCAAAGTCGAGTGCCTACTCAACGCGGAGCTTCCTCTCTACCGAGTGCTCGTCGGTGTCGGTGTCGACGCTGAGCGCTCGCTTCTTGGGCTTCTTAGGGAGGACATCGTCCAACGGTTTCACAAGTTGTTCCTCGGGCTTCTCCTCTGCAGATTGGTCGTCATCGGGAGTCTTGACCACGTCTGCGTCCGCGTCTGAGATTTTAGCAGAGACACTACCGGCGTCTTCCGTGCCGTTTCCAGACAGAGCGCTCTCCTCGACTTCAGGGAACATGTACCTGAGTTTTTCGACCAGGATGTTGAAGCCTTTGCCAAATTCAAAGTCGCAGAATTCTTCCATCTTGTCGCAGTAGACAAAGACAAAGGCGACTATAGCCTTGAGCCCATCACCGAACAAAAAGACTTGTCCGCTCTTGGTCATCTTCTTGAAGAATGCATCACCACGGAAAACTTGGTCTTTTGTACCGATGTCAAAGGCCAACCAGGGCTTCGCTGTGCCGCCACAGCTAACCCAAAACTCATCTGTGGTGGGGTCACTCAGTCCTTCGACGTAGGTGCCAATGCAGAGCTGTGACTTTCCGTCCGGCAACGACCGGAATGTGAAGGCATCTGGTCTCGGAAGTTTTACTATGGCATTGGGGATCTGCTTTTGGAGCATGTCGAGCAACTGCTCTTTGGTGTAACGTGGACAGCTAGGCATATCGTCCGTGTAGCTGCGATTACTATCAGTATCTTGTCGAACAAAGGGAAGAACAGAATCAGCTTACTGGTGTGGTTGACTGTACGTTTCAGCAAGCGGGGGTGCTGTTGACGAAAGAAGGGAGGAGATATGGTACTGAGAGAGGATATATGAGGCAGCTTTATACGAAGCCCAGTCACAAAACCTCATTCTCGAGGCCCCGGTGTTACCTAGCGTCAATATCACCTTGGGTTGAGAGAATAACTATGCGTCACCCCTTGGAGTAAGACGGGTGTCTTACCGACTTTTGAGCGCCACATACACTCAAGATAGGGAAGTGAGGCATATGTAAGGTCTTCACGAGAACTCATGGCTGTTTCGTAGGAACGACTAAACACCACGAGTGATGCGTAGGTATCCGGCCGTCCATTTACTGTTGTACAACAGGAGTATATGTTCTTGTATTCGCATACAACCACTGTTGGCGATGTGTTGGACGTATAGAACCTCGCGACTTACATCACGGTCCATGCTTCGTCTCCCTGATCGAGAAGAACATCATGAGCAGAAGCGGAGCTTTTATACCCATGAAATGAGACGAACAATCAAATGGTATATCTCCCAAAGCTAAAGTACATGACGAATGATTCAACAAGCAAACTAAAGCCGCGCCATGTTCCCTCTCTTCCGCATGCTCTTTGCCTTCCCTTCGACAGCACCCACCTCATCACCATCCAACTCCTTTCTATCAAACACTGCATCCTCCCAAAGCTTCTCACCAACTAGATCCGCTAGTGCCAAAACTCTCGTCTGAACTGTCGCTCCATCGCGCCGATTCTTGCCTTCTCTCCGCGAAGCGCTAATCCGCTCAGCGAAGCGCCATAATGGGCCATCGGCAATGATGCCACCGTTCGACCCTCTTTGCGGAGTCCACTCCTCTGCTAATCTGATAGTAGCGGGCGTCTTGTCTTTGGACTTCGTAACAAGAATCATGCCTTCTTCCTGGAAGCGCGTGTATGCGTTCTTCAGTGTTTCCTTATTGACAGCCTCAAAGTAGGAAAGGTCGCCCTGGTGGTAGAGAGTCTTGCCGAGAACTTGTGCGCGGTCTTGGACTTTCTTGAGGTCGAGCCATGAGGATGGAGATGGAGATGTAGCATTGGGGGATGACAGGGGAGGTGTGAGCATCATCAGACTGATAGCACCGAGCCATGCAGCTTCGATGAACGGCCAGATGAGGAAACAGTAGAAGTCATAGTTTTCGCGTCCTTGGGTCCGTTCAGCAGGTGATAATTCGATGAAGTCCACCGTTTCTTCGCCCAACTCGGTTTTCGACCGTGACATGGTGATGACACCGTCTTTTTCCAGTCCCTCGAGTGTTTTGGCGAGGTTGGTATCTAGACCTTCCGTGGGGAAGATGAACTCTCCCCGGAAGAGTTGTGAGAGGAAGTGCACCTGCGCACGTAGATCGCCGTAAGACATGCGTTGATACTCCGGGCCACCACCCTGCTTTACATGTGTGTATAGTGCTGCGCTGACCAGACTTTGTAGGATGAAGAGATGAATGGTCATGTTTCTGTAGAAGGAGAGTTGGAACCTATCCACGGCGTAGAATGTGTCTTCTGGTAATCCGGGAACTAGACCAACAAGTCCGGGTCCTAGAACTTCTAAAGCGCGGTCGACGACAACGCTAGTGGGGAGATTGCCAAAATGTGCTACACGGCCACCTTGTGCCCGCACCCGGTCGCTGAGCCATTCGACTCGGCGGATGAGTTCTGATTTGCCTACACCACGGCCTCTTAATGTTAGCAAGACGGTACCAACGAGAGCGGTGGGCATCACGACTGAGACGTCGTTGATCTCTGACAAAACTTTGTAGCCCAGTGTACGGAGGAGGCGGAGTCGGTCTTCTTTGGTATCGAGTTGCTGGGGAAGTTTTGAGAAGCGTTCGCGTTGCTGAGTGATGAAGGATTTGAGTGACCACGGCTCGTGGAAACGGACGTCTACGCGGCCGAGTTTAAGGGATAGGACGCTGGAAGCGGACAGGAAGTCCATGAGGTTTTCTTTGGGTTTGGGTTGACCAAGGAGTTCGCTGATGTATGAGCTGTGGTGTGTTAGTATTCTCCCTGGTATGAAGCTGATGTAAAGACTCACTCAACCTCGATGACCTTATCGTACTGCGTCGATACCGGGCAAATGATTGCGTCCTCCACCCTGCCGCTCGCGATACTGTCGAGCATGTAACTCAGTATTCCGAACTTGGGCGGCAGAAGCTTGCCGGTACGACTCCTCCCTCCTTCTACGAAGCACTCCAGATTGTATCCACATTGCAGCAGGGTATCAATGTAGGATTGTACAAGTGTAATGTACAGCTGATCGTCCCCGAAGCTCCTACGTATCCACATAGCGCCGGCATGTTGTAGGAAGGACCCGACGACTGGGAAGTTGAGGTTATCTCCAGCCACGACTGTGGGCAAAGCAAGCCCGAGCCGGTAGCAGATGATTTGTAGCGAGACGTAGTCTACGTGCGAGCGGTGACATGGAAGGAAGATGATGGAGTGCTTGTCTTTCGCTGCCTTCTCAGCGACAGCGCGCAGGCGTAGCACTTCCTCGCTCGAGACGTGGACGCCCTGGTGGTATGCTCTTGTCAAGAGTTGTGTAGCGAAATAGTATGCGCCTCTTATGAAGCCTTTGCTTTCCATCTTGCAGATCATGGAATCCGTCCAGCCCTCGCTGACTTGCATAAGCGATTCCTCAATCTGCACCCTCCTCTTTGCCTTTTTATCTTTCTCGCCGACACCAACCCCATGCAGCGCATCTTCACCCAGCAGCCCTTCTTTCGCCTCGACTTCCACCCTTTTGTCCGCCAACTCTCGCACTTTGGCGACGAGCATGGGGTTGCTCAACACCCTCGCCTTCATATCCTCGCTGAAGCCCGGGTAGAACTCTGGCTGCCCAATGTGATCGTCAAAAGACCTCCATCCTGTCCCTGAGAAATGTAGCGAGACTTCGCGAATGAAATCGAGCGGCGAGGATCGAAAGCGCGCGAAGCTGTGTATGAGGCCGCGGTCGGGCGATTCGTTGTAGCCGGCTGCGTGCAGGTAGACATTGTCGTCGGCCGTGATGCTAAGGTCGGGAGCTTGTTCGGGGCTAGAGGGGCGCGCGGTGGAGGACTTCCGGTCCTCATCTGAGGAGGCCATGCTGATTGGAATGCGGATGTGGGATATGCAAGGAGCGTCTCCTTAGGGAAAGGGTGCGGCGGAAAGCGCGTATCGCATGCGAAGGACGCGTTTAGGAATCGATCTCGGGAGATGGAGTTTTTCGGGTGTTTTGATTTCGTGTCAGTCCACGTTGGCACTGTTACTACGACATGGTGAAGCAGGCATGGAGCGTCGCGACGATGGACGGTGACATCGCAGGCCCACTTCCCCGGTCGCTATGCCTCGGCTTCTTGTGGGGAAGCCACGCCGGCGCACCATCACCTCCGATTCGCTATACATCAGCACCACCGACTCTTGTAATTGCTTGGTAGATTGCTATTAACGTGCCACTTGATACTACAATACATCTATCTGTATAAATGCGTCATCAAGGGACCGTCGGCGTACTCCAAACCCCACAAGAAGCCGGACAGACCTCAAAACACTTCCCACAAACTGACTTTCCCGTCTTTAGCTCCTGCCGCGACCCAGTGTTTAAGCTTCGACTGCTCCTCACGGTCTCTTTGCCGCTTATTGGTAGCCCCATCTCCGCGACCTATCTCATCTTGTGTAAGAATCTCACCGAATGCAGTGGAGTAGACTCCTTCCTTGTGCCACTTTAGCACGGCAACTTCCTTGAGCGTCTTGGTGCTGTATATGCGGATCCGTGAGTCCCAACCACCGGTAATCAGAAGCCTGCCATCCGAGCGGACACGGAGCGACTGTTGACCTGCGTGTTTGGTGTCTGTTGTTTTGTACGGGGCTTGTAAGCTGACCACTTTCTGGACTGGCGGAGCAGGCTTGAACTTCGGTAGCGGTGCGGCCGACGAAAGCAGTGAAGATAGACCGCTGGGTGTCGCTGTCTTGGAGCTAGCCTGATCAACAGTTTGCTTTGTGAATAGATCTGAAGACGGTACAGGTGGGTCACTGTCTTCTTTACCCGGAATGGATGGCAACTCCGGTATCTGATGCTTGGCTATCATAGCATCTGCCGAGGATGTGTAATAAAAGTCGCCCTCTGGCGAAGCGTCCAACGACAGAATTGGCTGAGAATGGGGTTGACTGAGGTACACAATCTGGGCAGTCTCTACGCTCGTGTCGGGGTGTTCTTCAGCCAGCTTAAAGGCTGCAGTGACTCCGCCTTCATACCCTGCGACGAGAAGAAGTCGCTGTGTGGCTCTATTACGAACAAATTTCACGGCCATGACCATGCCTGTTTCGACTGTTCGAATCTGCGGAATTCTGACCTTCAGTAGCTCACCAGGGAAGCTATACACGTCGATGATCTTGTCGTCCGTTGACGGGACTGCCACAAAGATGGAATCATCCTCTGCGATGGAGGCTGGAGGATGCTGATAAGCCATGGAGAAAGAGCAGAAGTTGAGAGTGTTGACAGGAAGCGAATGAAGAAGCCACGGTTTGGGCGTGTGTTCTCGGTTCCCATCTTCAGGTAATGTTGATGAGAGCTTCTCTGTCTCGTCTTCGAGTGCAAGTCGCCAGACTCTTATTCTGTTGTCCCGTCCATGTCTGTATCCGCGATCTGATGTTAGTAGAGCTCGTCAGGCAGAGGTGGGCTAGTCTTAGGGTGATTGGTGGTTTGCTACAGTGACACGCACGTTATGATCTTTGCATCTCCCCATTGGGCGAAGCCTAGGATGGGGCCATCGTGAGCTGGCCAGACAGCAGCTGGTCGCTTCGTCTGAACATTCCAGAGAACGACCCAGCCATCTGCGTCGCCCGTCAACAAACGACTGTTCTGGCGAACAAACAAAGTTGCGTGGATGTGCGAGGCATGGCCGCGGAGAATGGCAGTGGGCTGTGCTGGTGGGAGCGTGGCGGTTTGGCGCTCCAGGGCCATGGGCAAGCTGAGGTGTTAGTTTCGGGCAGGCCGGCACGAGAGACGATCGTCGAGAAGCGATGGTGGGGCAGTGATGAGCGGTTGATTGTCGGGTATACAACGCGAACGACAGGTGCATGCGCGCTTGAAACGGCTGCCTGCTGGGCGTTCCCTTCTCAGACGATGCTTGGTGCTAAGGAGCTGAGCTTTAATCGATTGCTGCAGCAGAAGTACGAAACAGCCATGTTGACTGGTATGGAGAAAGGAGGATTCGTTTCCTCTCAGCTTAGGAGTGCGTGTGGAGGCGCCGGCAGGTGTTCCAGGGTGGCAGGTGCTGTGACACTGCAAAGATTGCCGAGAGTGACAGGGGTCTATTCTGGTCTTGAGCTTGTTCGCAAAACTCTACAAGATTAGACGAGTGGAAGTGCAGCCAGTCAGCATGCCATGGAGCGTCGAAGCTGCTCGGGCGCAACGCACCTGCACAAGCCGGTTGGGCATCATCTACAGAGGTGCGAAATGTGCCCAGGTGTGTATCTCTTCAGCAGCGCTGGGGTCGTGCCAAGATGCTGCCTGCGCCACGATGGTAGCTCTTCGCACGAACTGCCACGAGAAAGCTAGTGCACTGGGCAATAGGGCTCGCTACAGCAATGATGCACAGCAATCGAGGGTCCGCGGGACGGGAAGAAGAGTTTCCATGCTACGTCGCCGAATGTCACGACGCATCCAAGCCGGCGCGCGCATCATTACCGGGAGGGCGCGCACATCATGGCGTCGCACCCCGGACTGGCGCACACCAAGGCCCAGACGTCTCCCCGAAGGCGCATTCTGTCCAGCTCTGCCGTCTTTTATCGCGGGATCGTCGTGATACTCGTCCACCTGTCCAGACGCTGACGACCGAAAACCCGGACAGCGTCTTGTTTCAGAGTGCAGCTGTCAACGTTACAGGCGCCTCGGTCCCCAGCCCTCGCGTGCACCTGCCCTTGCGACGCTCCCTGCCAGGACGTCCACCATCTCCTATCGTTCGTCATCGCCTGCATGTACGCCAGCCCGCTCAGGTATAATCCAATATTCCGCCTTTCCTCACGACTCGCTGCTGCTACTTGTTTGCTTCTGTCCCGCCAAAAGCACCCTCGACTCCCATGACTTTCCTCGCCCACCCCTCCACCTAGACTGCGCGTGTTCCTGCATATCATCCGCGACCGAACGCCTGCACACGCCCTCTCGACGGCCAATTCACCAAGACCTCCTATCCCTGCGCCCTCTCCGACACTTTTGCATTCGCACCACGACGACGGACCCACGCCTTTGTGTTTCTTTCCACTGTCATTCAAACACTGCCATTGCAGCCGCCCTACTGCGAATCTTGCGAATCTACGTTGCTGCGTCGCGTCCCGTCGCAACCGAGCTGTCAGATTACGGCGGTCCTCGACCAACCCCACATCTTCCACCGCGACTACTCGACGATTGACCACGAAATCGAAGTGGAGGGATCGACAGACTTGGCCCACTGCGCGCCCTGTTACGGGGTCGTGATCGCCCTGCCACGGCGAGCGACGGCGCAACGCCTGTCCCCGAGCGAGCGTCAGCATGGCCAACACCGCGACACCACCCTCCAACAATGACTCGCCCACGAGCAAGCCATTGCCCTCGAGAAAGAGAGCCAGCGATGCCACACCCGACGACAAGCCTAAGAGGACTCGTACCGGCTGCCTGACATGCAGAGAGCGCCATCTCAAGTGCGATGAGACCAAACCGACCTGCAACAACTGCCTCAAGTCCCAGCGCGAGTGCAATTGGGGCAAGAAGCTCAACTTCCTCGACACCACGTGCGAGAGAAATGCATACCTGATCCCCCAAGGCATCGATTATCAGATCGCATTCATGGACGAGTCACGGACTATTGCCTCGGAATATGTGGGCGGGCGAGAAATGTATCCAGTAGAGGACATGGACGCACATGTTCACATGGGCAGCAACGGCTTTGGCATGGGACCGCCAGCTTCGTCGCGCCAGCACATTCCTCCCATCCAGGGTATTGCACAGGAGTCGTACCAGCAAGCGCAACTCACCTACAACTTCGACCAACAGCGGACCCAGCACCAACACGGGCGTTCAAGTAAGTCAACAGTCCATTCCAGCTGACTGTGCTGACTCTATAGTATCGAGTTTCTCAAACGGCCCAACACCGTCCCCGTACACGATGGAGCATTCGGCCAGTCCCGGACCCCTCCCCACGCGCGACTACCTGAAAAGCCAAGAGGAGGTATTATACATGCAGGTTTTCGTCGAGGAAATCGGCATTTGGATGGACAGCATGGACGCACACAAGCACTTCTCGCGTCTGCTACCCTTCCATGCGCTCAACGAGCCTATGCTGTTACACGCCTTCCTCGCATGTGGTGCACGACATCTTGCCCTTGTTAATCCCAAGTACAGCGAGGAGAAAGCACTCCACTATTATGATGTAGCCACACGCGACCTTCTGCACTCTCTGCAGGACCCCGACCGCGATACCATTCTATGCGCTACCACTGCGGTAATACTCAACGTATACGAAATCATGGGAGAGCGTGCGCTACAACGGATGAACCATATCGCGGGAGCTCGTGCTCTGATCAAAGAGTGCCGCTGGAACGCTAGGTCAACAGGCATCGGAGCCGCCTGTTTCTGGCTGAACGTCGGCATGGAGATCCTGAGTTGTCTGCACTTCAACTGGCAGGTCGCTTGGGACCCCGACGAGTGGGGCATCGAGATGGACTTCACACCAGAGACTGAGTCAGGCAAGGAAGAAGTCTGGACCCATCGTATCCTCTATGTCGTTGCAAGAATATGCAACTTCCGTGCATCGATACCGCGCAACCAGGAAGTCGCCAGGCAGACCTTGCAGGAACGGCACAACGAATGGCTTCGGCTCAAAGACATGACTGACAGATGGAACGAGAACATACCACGCACCATGCACCCAATGGCCTATCTGTACCCCGGACAAACAATATCCGGTTCAGCGTTCCCTGAAGTCTGGCTAATCAAGAGAGCATCGATAATAGCGCGGCTCTTCTACCACACATCCCTTGTCTTGCTCGCGCAGATCAACCCGCTACAAGGCCCTAGCGAACCCGACATGTGGGCCATGCTCGAGCAAAACTCCAAGTTCATCTGCGGCATCAGTGCACACGTCAAAGACCGCGGGGTTGCCAGCGTAGCGCTACGTTCCCTCGCCATCGCAGCTGAACCGCTCACAGACCGACGCGAGCAGGAAGAGGTCCTCCAGATATTCGATAAGATCAGGCAAGAGACGGGTTGGCGTGTAGGCTTCGTCAATACAGAGCTGAAGCAGAAGTGGGGCTGGGATACGCCGCAAACCCAGGACCAGAAGCCACAGCAACAACCTCCACCTCCGCCACCCCCACAACAGCAGCAGCAGATGAATGGCCACATGCAGGAAGGCAGTGTTGTGTACCAGCAACAGCCTCAGGTCGTCGTTCAGCAGCAGATGCCGCAAGTCTCGGTTGCACCTGCCCCAGTACAGCGGCGGCCGACGGGCTTTGGTAACCCTCTGCTCGTAGCAGACTTCAGCATGCCACAACATCCTTACCAGACGCACTACGTGCCTGCAAACATTGTTCAGCAGCAGCAACCGCACACATTACTTCAGCCCCCACTTACCGCAATGAACGGGTACGGCGGACAGCATTTCTTCTAAGCATCCTCAGCACGGACTTCTTCTTTCCAGGATTGTATTACTCGGCACCTTGTTCTACCACATTTCTATACACAAAAGGCAGGCGTTTGGATTTTCCGTATCTCTACACGGCATGGGATACTTGTCTAACGATGTCATGAGTAGCATATATGCGATCACTAATAGCAAGACCACAAGGGTGGTATTTGGAGGCCAAATGGTATAAACGGGACTTTTGTAAATATATACCCTCTGTTTGAGCAAAACTTGGTGCAAACTCGCCGTCAATATCTGGCCTTGTTTGCGTGTACAATCTATCAGCCATTGGATACTCAATTTCTCTATCCCGTTAGTAGATGGCGAGGAGACAGCTTGAACCCCAGGTTCACTCCCTTTCGCAACTGCCGTATGCATACACATCTCACTCGCATATCGCTCGGATCATAACCATTAGTACGAAACCCAATCTTCGCTTCGGCAAAGTTCCGTTTGGTGTGATGAAGTAGCTTCATCTGCTAGTCATTGCTAGGCCGCCCGTACCACCTGTCACTCAGCCCTAATACTAGCTGTTTACGCCACACCTGCTAGTAAGATCAATCTCGTCTTTTCTCTCTACATTCGGTAAAAGGGCATTCATATATCAACACAGCGTTCTATCTAGTCGATGCGAGGAGATGTGGGTGGGTTGCGGCCGTACAGTCAATTGTGCACATCGCATTACCCCCTTTCGAGGATACTGCATCACACCCAGTTGGTGCAGGATCGCAGTATGCTGCAGCCGTCATTGCATGTCGAGCCGCCGGATGATCTCCCTGAATCCCTGGGGTCCTTCGTGCGCGAGCCCGTCAAACATGTTTCGCTGTGCGCGCAAAGACCATGAGTAGTTCGTCGATCAGGTTCGCAACGACCGACACCACATCTCCACATACCAAACACGAAGATGATTTTAGCAACGTTGCGACTCGCCTTACCCACCGCGCCATCTTGCGATTTATTCAATTGGTCGAATTAGCAAAATCGTGGCGTTTTCCCCTGTGTTTAGCGAGTCAGGGGTGGAACCTGTGCCGCAATATGCGAGTTATACCCAAGCGCTCCAAGAGGGAACAAAGGAAATACGAACCAGGCATCCAGCCGCCAACTACGCCACAAAAGTGTCAGCTCATGTATTATCTTGGACAATGGCGCTCCTCCAGCATGTCAGCTTTGCCTCGCATTCTCCCCTCTTGGGAGTCGTCTTCTTTCTTTTTTTCACTATACCTAGGTATCATTCAAGATGCATCGCGCATTCCGGGATGAGAAAGGCCTGCATTATGCGCCGAGAAGACATCACTCTCCGGTTGGACTAACTCGAAGGCGCAGTCGTCGCACGGTGCTTCTCGTAATTGCAGTTTGCCTCCTTGTACTGTACAGATTCCTTCTGCCACAACATCACGAAATCGCCCTCCGTCCATCAGTCATCAATGACACATCAGCCTCCAGGATACCACCAGCAACGGAAATCCCGCAAGGCGCCGAGACCCCAATATGTCCGGATTCGCCAATTGCAAACGATATTCTGGTAGTTGTCAGAACAGGTGCAACGGAAGTTCTTGAGAAGTTACCCGTCCACTTCGAAACAACACTTCGCTGCGTGCCAGACTACATTGTCTACTCCGACTTGAGAGAGGAGGTTGACGGACACCAAATACACGATGTTTTCGAAGGCATCAGTGACGAACTCAGAACTTCAGTACCAGAGTTCAAGCTCTATGACCACCTTAGGGCTCATGGAAGAGAGGGCTTAAAGAACACGACGCATCTCGGAAGCGGACCAGGAGGATCGCTAGACAATCCGTCGTGGAAACTTGATCGATTCAAATTTCTACCCATGGTGGATAAGGCGCTCACATACCGTCCGAATGCGAAGTGGTTCGTGTTCATCGAAGCCGACACCTACATGGTTTGGCAGAATGTACTCCAGTACCTGAGCCATTTTGATCCCGATCAGGCATTGTATATGGGAAAGCATATGTACATCGGCGACACACTATTCGCACACGGCGGATCCGGTTTCGTTCTCTCCTCCACCGCCATGCGCAAAGTAACAGAACGAAGAAACGCCAATCTCACCGAGTACGACGCGTTCACAAACAAGAGCTGGGCAGGCGACATGGTACTAGCCACCGCTCTGCGCGAAGTCAACGTCCCTCTGTTCTGGGCATTCCCCCATCTCCAAGGCGAACCAGTATCGTCACTAGACCACAACGTATCGAAGATAGGCCGAACACCATGGTGCTACGCCCCCATCACCTACCACCACATGCGCCCAACCGATATCCAATCCCTATGGACCTTCGAGCAAACCCGCCAACAAAACGGCAAAACCCAACTCCTCCACCGCGACGTCTTCAAAGAGTACATCCTCCCCCGCCTCTCCGCCAAACTCAACGACTGGGACAACCTATCCATGGACGTAGAGCCCGACGACTCAGGCCCCTTTGAGAAATGCAAATTCATCTGCGAATCCAAAGCAACGTGTCTCCAGTTCTCTTATGCCGCTGGAAAATGCTCTACATCTACTGGAGTCACATTGGGTGAGAGCGCAAAGACACGGTGTGTAGAATATTCTAGCGCGGCGAGCAAGTGCATTCGATGGCAAGAGGGGACACAGTTTGCGGGCTCGATTCAGTCGGGGTGGATGATGGATCGGTTGGAACAATACGTGCTGGAGATGGATAGTACGTGTGGTGGAACTGAAGAGGAGAGGTGGGTTGCTTGAAAGAGTGGTTAGCAAATGCGGAGTTCAGACGAATATTACGCTATGTCGACTAGTTCATGCAGGGCAAAGAGAACAAAGAGGACGCCGTGCTGGTGCGCTTTAGCTTGAGAGCTACAAGGCTGCACATGAGGCGGCTTGGGAGGACGTTTGACTGACGTTTCTGGACAAGAGCTACTGTGTTAGTACGCTTCCGATAGCAGATGCGGGGAAGTGGTGTTGGTCTCGAACGAGCAAACACTCTTACATCATCATGCGGGGGCTTGACTCCGTTGCGTGTCACTATCCAACAATCAGGCTGGGCTGACCTGGCGAAGAAGATTGTGTTTGGGGCAGCTGAAGGGTGATTGCGTGCAAGAGCAGAAGAGCACGAGGGAAACATGGGTTCTAGGTCGAAGAATGGCAAAGCGGCACGGCGATGTCTTAGCAATGGAGGGGGACAGAACTTCTGGCATATACACTACTTCTGCAACGATCCATGCTGTAATGCTTGAGGTTGGGAGGTACGGGTCATATTCTACGATACCTCAAGTTTTTTGACAGGGAGAAAGTGCATAGGAAGAAATTGAGATATTGTTTAACAGATAACTTTCGATATATACATTACATTTGCATTTGCTTTAGTAGCAGCTAACACCCTACTTCGATGTGTCCAGGACATAGCGTCCAGCGATGGCACCCTTGTTCATCTTGTCATACACCATCTGGAGTTCAGAGAGACCAACGACCTTGAACGGAGCCTTGATCAAGCCGCGGCGGAAGAACTCGATAGCCTCTGAGCTGTCCTTGCGGTTACCGACGTATGAACCTTGGATTCTGATCATCTTGATGACAGTCTCAAAGACGGGTGCCTTTAGGTAGGCGCCAGCGGGGAGACCAATGCAGATGACAGTACCGCGTGGACGGACGTACTCGGCGGCTTGCTGGAAGGGCTTCTCGTTGACGGCAACGAGGATGACAACGTGGGGACCAAGACCATCGGGTGTTGCCTTCTGGACGTCGGCGACAAGGTTCTTGCTCGTGGAGAAGTCGACGAAGGCCTCGGCACCAAGCTCTCCAGTGCACATCTTCTTCTTCTCATCGCCAGTATCGATGGCGATCGTTCGTACACCCATAGCCTTTGCGTACTGGCAAGCAAGCGAACCGAGACCACCACCAGCACCGACGATGGCGGCGAATTGACCGGGCTTGACACCTGACTCCTTCAGACCCTTGTAGACGGTGATACCGGCACACAGAACTGGAGCAATGGCGGCGAGATCACATTCCTTGGGAATGCGGGCGACGTGAGCAGCCTTGGCGATGCAGTATTGCTGGAAGGTACCGTCGACAGTGTATCCAGATAGAAGAGGCTTGGGGCAGAGGGGCTCGTCCGCTTGCTGGCAGAAGTCGCAGGCCAGACAGGAACCGTTCAGCCACTTGACGCCTTGTGATGAGTTAGTATTGCTCGAAAAGACATGTATATTCTTATTCGGAAGTATCTCCGAATATACACAATAGAAGAGGAAACTTACCAGCATAGTCGCCAATCTCTACATCCGTGACGAGGTCACCTCGTGCGACAACGACACCAGCACCCTCGTGACCACCTACGAGAGGCAGCTTGGTGGCCTAGAAATAATTAGAATGTGACATCGGTACAAAGAAGAGAAGTACTCACCAAAGGCCAGTCACCGTTCACAGCGTGAAGGTCAGTGTGGCAAACACCACTGTACTTGATGTTGACCAGAACCTCATCAGGGCCAGGCTGCTCGACGGGAATCTTCTTGTACTCGACGGGTCCACCGGTCTTCTGGATGACCTGCGCCCATTGCTCCTTGGGAATTTCAGGCATGTTGGCAATGTTGAGTGAGTATGGTAGGTTGTCGAATGTGAGAGTGTTTGTAGTGGCAGATCGGAGATGTGATTGATGGTGGATGTCCTTGATTGTGTAGAAGACGTACGCTTTATATACTTGTCGTCAATGCCGAAAGGATGTCAACGCTTTAACCCCACCTGGAGACCAACATGTCACTTCGCCAGGGTCCGGATACATTCGCGCCTTCTTACAGGAAGCTACAGGCAATGCGTCCGTTCATCCACGCCAAGCCAGGTCTCCTGCTCAACACGTCGGAGTTGGACGATCACTGATGGACCTTGTTCATTGGTCAATCATCAGAGAAGTACACATGTACAGTGGAGCTCTGGAGGGGTACACGGAGGAGGATTGGATGATGGCTGGATCATGATGCATCGGCTGGGTGGGAGCGACCATAGCGCGAGCGCGAAGCATCCGTGGTAAGGCGAAAACTACTGCCGGAAATAGGAAAGTTGGTGTGGCCTGACTCTAGCGCGTGTAAATCAGCTCAGGGATTATGGTTCGAGGCAAACCGTCGTTGAGTATGGTGTGAGGGGTGATCTGGAGGATGGTCGGCTAGGTGGGGTCAGCGCCAGGCTTCTAGCTTCTTTCGACAGAATATCTCCTGAGACTGGCTGCCCAGCACACAACGGCCACGGCCGGTGCCGCAAATAACTCAAGGCAAAAAATCGTTCTTGTTCAAGTGACAGGTGAACTGAAGGCGTGGATGGCAATGGCAACGTCCTGCCCAGGCTCGGCCACAGTTCGGTTCAATCGCGCCTCGTCTCCATCTGGTTCCTCCACCGCATTACTCGACAGCTCATGTGAGTGCCCAAATCCACGTAAGTGTGCATTTGAGTTGATGAAACCTGCCAGTTGGGTCGGTCGAGCGCAAATTCCAAACGCTATTGCCAGATCTTCTGCGTAAGCTCTCCCAGCCACATGTAGCCGTGCATCTACATCTCCCAATTGAGGACCTCGAGAAAGCTAAGCGACCAGTAAGAGAGTCTTAGCCTTGCCTCTAGACAGCTCCACCACACGCGGCTCCTGTCGTACTATGCGGGGTTTCTGGATGCCAGGAGGCGTGGGAATAGCGCGTCCGCAATCGCGGGGTAGCGGACACTGGCTTGCTCGCGTCAATCGAAAGCGGCCGGATGTTACGGAGCAAAGGGACGGTTGACGATGGATATCCTGTGAGCTCAGAAACATAGGCTCCGAGCGAGATCTGCGTTGGCTGGGAAAGTGAGGGGCTGGAGACCTAGTGGTAAAAAGCACAGGGATTCCCAGGTCCGGAGAGCGGTGTTTTTCCCTGGGCTGGCTGTGCGGATGACGGGAGGGCGAAGGCTCGGAGACGCTCGCAACGTTGGAGCACAAGGCCCGTCTTATATGTCGCATACATGAGTACCTTCATAACCTCCTGCGAACTACACGGTCGGTCGCGACAGGATGACAGGTCGAGTATGATGAACGACCAGCCTAATGCGGTCAGCTACGCTGCCCATCAAGGACTTAACTCGACCCAGACCATGGAACGACCGCCTGCTACGGTACCTAACGACTGATTACCATGGCGGACGGAGTAAATCATCTGAACGACGAAACTCAACGGCCTAGTCTCCCAAAGGTGGATAACCCCGAATTTGCATCACTGTCGAATATTCCAATGTACAAGGTAGGCTATTACAGGATGCATGATCAAATCCGTGCACGAAGACAAGGGAGGCGAGTTTCACAGAATTCAATAGTGGTATCATTAATAGGCCAGAGCTCAAAAGCTCTCGTCATGGACTCATTACAACATAAGGCATAGGGGCGGAAAAGCTTCAGTCGAGAACTGATGCCCCATATTCGTACGACTCTATTGCACCATCACGTCGACAGCCTCGCCATTGCCGTTGGCCGGCCGCTCGTCGGCGTCCTGCAAGCCAAGAGGTAGAACGGGAGGGATGTCCTTTTGAGCAGCTCGCGCCTTGGTCTCCGCCCACTGGCGTAGGCGCACCAAGCTCCTCATGCGTGACTCTCCATGTGCCCCCATGCTCGTGAGTATTGCCTCGTTGACCTTGCTCGCGACATGCCGACGGAGCGAAGGTTCAAGCAGTTCATTGAGCTCTTTCTGGAGTGTTCCAGGGGCGGCAGGAAGGAAAATGAGCAACGACATAGTAAGCTCAAGATCCTTCAGGAAGTCCGTGTTCGTAGCTGCGCGAGGAGCTAGCTGAGACGACGCGAAGCTAAGAGCGGGTGTGATGTCGGAGGCGGTAGAGGATGTGCATGCGCGGATGAGCTCGATGAGCTGCAGACGCAACAGCGCGAAGTGTAGCGATGGATCTGTGTCTAGAATCTGACTCGAAGTTAGCAAAGCCCAATAAAAGGTATGCGACATGAGTGAATGGGGTTGTTTGCAATCATATTAAGGACTGAAGGTTTGATTATCATCAAAGAGATTCTGCGTGGTGCATGAAACTGGATATAATCCTGCAAAGGGTGGACGAAGCGTTAAGAGGATGCGTACCTGAGGGTTTAGATCATTGATCTTAGTAATGGCGGTGTCAATGTCGCCAGCATGGATAGACCGTCGTATTTCTACGCGGGACTGTATAGACTCCTCTTCAAGAGGTAGCTGGATGTTGGCTTCCTTGGCGAACTTCTCAGCAGCCCTCGGGTAGCCTTCGCTGACCAGGTAGTCCATGATGACAAAGTTGATGTCCCTGAAGCGCATACGTTAGCTTGTTGATCGGATGCCAGACAGTGTAGCGCGCAATGCAGCAGCTACTGCGAGATCAGAGATACAAGTTAACATGTTCTCCACACGTTGTTTCGGAGAGATTCCCAACTTATTTTGAAATCATCATGTGGGGCAGTAGCTGAGGCGGCGCGGACAGGTAGCAACTTACGTCTTTGACGGCTTGATGTCATCAATCTTCCTCTGGAAAGGATGCTGTGTTGGCGTTGCCGCCGACACCGAAACGGTAGATGAGCTCTGCATGATTGTTAGAGGGTGGTGAGTTTTGCGACAGCAGATGCGTTGGAGCTTACCATGGTGAAGCGAGGCGCTCAGCAAGCCTCAACCGACGTCCATCAGTGAAGGATAGAGCTGCCCGACCGTTGGTCGAGTGTG
Source organism: Alternaria infectoria (assembly GCF_024043175.1). Classification (NCBI taxonomy): domain Eukaryota; kingdom Fungi; phylum Ascomycota; class Dothideomycetes; order Pleosporales; family Pleosporaceae; genus Alternaria; species Alternaria infectoria. Next base: position 3,193,392 of record NW_026250690.1, read on the forward strand.
CTGGCAGTCACGCAAAGCTTGGTGCGTGATGAGAGAAAGTTTGTGAGTGAAGGTTCGTGGAAGAGAAAGACTGAGCTTGCGAGCTTGGCAACGCTAATGGGGTGGGTCGTTCTTATGTAAGCACGAGCCTAAGTAAAGAGCCGCCCGCTGCAGAAACCCGATCGTGCTGGAACCCTGCATACACCCTCGACATTATTCAGTCTTGCTATAAGAGGTGCGGTTTGGTAGAGCATGAGATAGCAGAAACACGGTCTCTTTTGGAAATCCGAAGAAATCACAAATATGGCCTCGGCAGGCCGCAAAACGCACTACGAACCGCCGTGGGGCAACGCGAGCATTATTGGTGTGGCTGGTAGTTCTGGATCTGGAAAAACTTCTCTGGCACTGGCGATAGTGGCATCTTTGAACTTGCCATGGGTTGTCATCCTGTCTATGGTGCGTACCAGCCTCGCACAGTGGGTCACGTGCTCCAATCAGCTAAGGACCACTGCATGTAGGATTCGTTCTACAAGCCTCTGACGCCAGAGCAATCTGCAGCGGCTTTCCGGAACGAATTCGACTTTGATTCGCCCGACGCTATAGATTTCGACATCCTGGTCGAGCGCTTGAAGGACATCAAGAGTGGCAAGGTGGCTGAAGTGCCTATATACTCTTTCCAAAAGCACGCCCGCCTTTCCAAAACGACCACGATCTACTCGCCGCACGTCATAATTCTAGAAGGCATATTTGCTTTGCATGACCAACGCGTGCTCGACCTCCTGGATCTCAAGATATTTGCGGAAGCCGACGCTGACCTGTGTCTCTCGAGACGTCTCGTACGGGATGTGAAAGAACGCGGACGCGACATCGAAGGATGCATCAAACAATGGTTCGCTTTCGTAAAGCCAAACTTCTACAAATATGTTGCGCCGCAAAGGGAGATTGGTGATCTCATCATTCCGAGAGGTATTGAGAACAAGGTCGCAATCACCATGGTGAGCAATCAGGTTCGACAGACGCTAGAAAGCAAGAGCATACAGCATCAGACGGAGCTGAAACGACTGGGCAAGATCGCGGAAGATAGCCCATTGAGCGATAATGCTATCGTACTGCAACAAACGAACCAAATCAAGGGAATGCACACCCTGTTACTCAACCCGACCACGTCGAGAGAAGACTTTATCTTCTACTTCGATCGCATGGTTGCGCTTTTGGTCGAGAAAGCTGCGGATTTCTTGCCTTTTGAATCACACAAGATCACTACGCCCCAGGACTACACGTACCAGGGACTCAAGAAGGCTGCGGAAATCAGCGCAGTAGTAGTCTTACGTGGTGGAAGTGCATTCGAAACGGGCCTTCGAAGAACCATTCCAGACTGCAGGACCGGGAGAGTATTGATTCAGACGAACTACAGTACTGGAGAACCGGAGTTGCATTACCGGGCTCTTCCCGAGAACATCGCAGAGCATGGACTGGTTTTAGTTCTAGATCCGCAATTCTCCACAGGTGCAGCGGCATTGATGGCGGTCAGGGTACTGGTTGACCATGGCGTACCGGAGAACAGAGTTGTCTTTGTGACATATACGGCAGGGCGCGTAGGTCTTAACAGGGTGTTGAGCGTGTTCCCAGACATCAAGATTGTGGTTGCAAGGCTGGGTCATGACGAAGAGGCGCGTTGGATCGAAACTAAGTACTTGGGATGCTGAAACGGGTGCGCAAATCACGTATAACGCAGGTAACGACGAGTTTGTTGAGATTGCGTACCATCTTCAGTATATGATCGCGTTTCACACATGATTGTATATAACCAACATGGTCTTGCCTGAACGCCGTGCCTCGTGCCAACGCCGATAAATGCCAGGTTCGCACCGAGCCAATGATGCACCGCTGTATATGTTGGGTATCATAGGAAGTACTCTGTCGTGACTTCCTTGCCTTGCTGTTGCTGCTGCTCTGCTCGGTGGACATCATTGTCGGGGCTCGCATCGAAAACATTGAAAAAGCGTTCACCGGTATCACTGACCTCCAGTACACTCGCCATGTTACCGCACCGATAGCAGTAGTTCGGTGCACTCCAAACTGTGCTCAGTCTGTCATCGTACAGAACCTGATAGCCCTCTTGACATAACTGATGTGCGCGTAGAATATGTGACATGGAGTTGACTTCCAGAAACTTCTTGACAACTTGTGCTCCAAATGTATAACCTGCACCTCTTGGGCTGAGGGAGAATTCGTCTCGTTCGGGATCTGGGTCGCTCCAGACTAGGTCCGCCATGGGCCCCTCGTGAGGTATCTCTCGGAAACGGTCGATGATTTTGATTTGGTCGATGGAATGTATTGACGGCGAAAGGCCACCGTGTACGCAGAATATCTGGTCGTTTATGACGACGGATAGGGTGAGGAAGTCGAACATGTCGGTAAAATAGTGCCATACGTTTGCGTTCCCGTACTTCCGCGAGCATTCGGTGTAGAAGCCATAGGACTGAGTGACTCCGCGCGATTCGTGGTTTCCACGTATAAGGTGGACTCGGTGTGGATAGCGAAGCTTCAAGCATACGAGGAGCGATATTGTTTCGACAGAGAAGAGACCGCGATCGACGTAGTCACCTAGGATATATTAGCGTCATGAAACGAGGTCGCGTGCAGCATGCGGCCAATGGACGGAGACGCACCGAGGAAGAGGTAGTTGGTGTCGGGACACGGCCCGCCAATCTTGAATATCTCCATCATATCGAAGAACTGGCCGTGGATGTCACCCACGACAGTAACGGGCGCTCTGATGTGCACCACATTGCTCTCTTTCATAAGCAGCTCCTTGGTTTTGGCGCATATTGCCTCGACCACCGACTCGGCGAGCAGCTCCTTCTTCGACAGGCGCGATATGCATTCATCGAGGTCTACGGTAGCTGCCACAATGTCAGCACAGCCAGCCAGGGAATGCGCAGGCGTCGGCGACTGACGTACACGGTAGGCCGGGCATGGTGGTGTTTGTGGGGTGGGTGTTGGTGTTGGGGCATTCGCGGCGCAGCTCAGGGTATCGAGTCTATACTGGTCGCTAGCAGGTGTCTGTATCGTACAATCATCCTCGGGGGCGCATCGAGGGGCGGTATCTGAGCGATGGCGCGAAAGGCAGCGACATGGCAATGGGGGGCAATATGTGCCTGTCGGCCTGAAATGCGGCGGCATCCCGCGCTGGCCCTGGCCCAAGCGCAAAACGTGACCACGCTCCAGATTTCATTTCTACGCGACAACCGTTGGCATGCTTCAATGGGATGGGTGTGCACTCGGCGTTATCACCTCTCAAGTCTTCCCTCCTGTCGCGTCATTAGATTCTGATGTCCTGAGGCCAACCTCCTGCATCCCTCGCAACCCGCCATCTGCATCCTGCTGTGCTCTCAATAGCAACTTCCAAGGGTTTTCCTCACATCAGCCTGGCTTGTTTCACTTCAGGGCTCTTTCCGTCAACTCAATTCCGTCTTTCCCAACGTCATAGTTCCGCCCCAAATCATTCAGCCTTCACGCGTTATCAGAGCACCCTAAGTTCAAAGTCCCTCTATGAGCTTGGGCTTCTCTTTCGTCGTCCTGGCTCGTGCGCTCGACCAGACCAAATTTTGAGACGCGCACCTCTCAACTCAAGAACACTTGCCTACGTCCAGTCCGACCTACATCACCACTTCCGAGAAATTCATCGACTCCATTTCTTTCTATACAGTCCCGAGCATTTTACTCCTGACGTGCATCGCAACAGGTAATTTCCAGAGTGGGCATGTCGTGGAGCGGGCCCGTAGCAGGTTCGGCGCCTTTCCAGCAGCAACCGTATGGCAATGGCCAGCCATACGGCCAACAGCCGCCCTATCAATATGGACAGCAGCCAGGACAACAACCAGGATACGGACAATATCAGTCAGGAGCTGCCTATCCGCCGGCCGGTCCACCTCACCGTGCTCCTCATGTTCAGTAGGTTTCTTTTATCTCACCACGTACTTGCAGTTCGGCCAGATATTTTGAAAAGAACAACAGCATCGAACCTCAAGTTGAGATTCCCCAAAGGTCGTTTTCTGACATATGTGTAGACCTCCAAAGAAGAAGGGAAATCCGATAATTACTCGGTATCCCCCTCCCCCAGGCTATCGTGGGCCGGCGCAACCCCAGGGTCCTTTTGGAACCACTCAGTTTTCCAATCAGTACCAACCGCCGCAGCCTACATTCTCACAACCACCCCCAGTACCTCCAAGTTACCCACAGCAAGGTTATGCTGCTCCCCCTGCGCACCATGGCTATTCCGCTCAGGGTTATAATCAGCCGCCGCCCCAAGCTCCGAATTATCCACAGGCCGCATATCCGCCGGCGCAAGCTAATTATCAATGGCCACAACCAGGTTATCAACCAAATACAGGTTACTCGCAACCTCCGAATCAACCTCCTGCGCAGCCATATGCACCACCACAGAGCCACTATCAAGGATATCAGCCTCAGCATGCAGCCACTAACACCAATCAACAGGCTTATGGACAGAATCCAGCGTGGTCACAGCAGCAGGGGCAAGCATCCTATCAGTCAAACCAATACAGCTCAATCAACGGATTACCCAACGATAGTCATTCCACGCCGGATCCTCACGCTACACCAACTCAGGCGACTGTTCATCTCACTACATCTCGTACCCTTCCACCGTCTAATCAATCCACAAGTGCTTTGAGTGAGGGGAGTTCAGGCGAGAAGCCGCAACTGTTCCTTGCCTGGGACGACTGGGATTTCGATTTCGATGGTGCTATATGGCCCAAAAGCAATGAACCTGTCGATCCGGCCCTCAGTCTCGGAGTTATCATCTGGCATCCCGCAAAGCAGGTAACACGTGCATTACCATCAACCTTCGCTGAGGCCGAAGAAGACGCACTGAAACCCACGCCGGAGAAACTGGACAACGGAGATTCAGTGTCGATGTACTTTACAGCCGACAACTCGCATGAGGCTTTCTTGAATGTTAGGCAGACAGACGAATGGGAGACACTTCAGGATGATCCAGTCTTCGTCGTATTCACAGACGAAGACATGAAATCCAATCTCGTCTCGCTAGAGGATTGTATTGCTCAACGAGATCGACCGGACGAATTGTACGAGGAGGTACAGCAGGATGAGGATCTGGAGATGCGCGATGCTACGTGGGACATTATGGATAACCTTGAGCAAGCACTCGCTACAAACAGTGGATCCACCAAACCTGCCACTACGGAGTCTGAGACAGCACCTCCTCAACAGCTAAGCCAAGAAGACATCCTGGCTAAACTGGGCGTGACCGGGACTCCGAAGCCACCATCAGATGAGCAGATTTCACTACCATTGTCTGCCTCCGATGCGAAGATCCCATCGGCACTTCCTGGCAAGCCATCATTGCCTTCTGCCTTCACAAAGACTGCAGAGCCTGCTCTTCCACCTCAACGAGCGCAATCGTATGGAGGGCATCGCAACAATACACATGGACCTCCGCTGCCTCGGCCGTACGGCTCCATGTCGTCTTCGACCACCTCTAGGCCCCCACCCCCACCTCCACCCCCAGAACAACAACGCTACGATCCTTGGAATGCGCCTCAGCGTAGTGGCCATGGTCTCGATGGCTCCAGGGGCAGTCCGGCGCTCTCTGAAGGAAGCAACCACACCATGGCTGGCTCTGATTTCGAGCCCGAAAACCCCAGCAGCGAGATACGACAGGATGTGCCAAGTGCAACCTCACTCGACCGAGGCGATAGCTCTTTCTCTCGGAAGAGGAGCTATGAGGATGCGGACCACGAGCATGAGCGCTTGCGGCAGCAAGAAGACTACAGCAAACGAAAGCGACGCTCTCAAGTTGATGCTGCGTACAGGTAAGTCCTGTCAAATCCTTTTAACGCTCTCCAATTCTCGTGCAGTATCTTACCAGTCACAGCCGACGTTGAACGTCCCGTCAGTACTTCGGCACACCCACTGCAATGCTTGCTCGGAATTTTTGTCAGAGCCGTCAATTCTTGTGGCTGCCGTGTCATTCGTCAAGAACACCTCCCGCCAGCCTCTTGACCTTGAACAATGGTCTGTCTAAGATACTGGATCATTCATTTTCTCTAGCATGTTATCATGCTGGATGATGCCCTACATTTTCATTCACTGCTTTGCTACTACACCCTCACGTCTACAGGGGTTGACGACTGTGATCCCATTTTCTGTCTAAAGAATGCTTTGATGAGTTTGTTCAGAAAGGGTGGCTTATGGGTATGGCGTCATTCAGCGCTTGATGTTCATTTCACAGGGCACGTTAAGTCCTTTTCTCTTCACTGTCTGTTCCAGACGTTCTATCATCTTGTCATCTTCACCACTATTTACATTAATCTCATTCGATCTTCCCAGTTGTCGCGTCAAATTCTGTCGATGTCATCCTTCTATCTGTTCACCTACCACCATGTTTGATCCTTGTTCTTCAGATTACATTTCCTTAGTGTTTAGTCCCTTACTTGGCTCGAAGATTGCGATCCATGTTTTATCCCTGTAGTCCAGCAAGATCACACATTCGTATATGCAGTAAGTATATTGGTATTTGTGGTGTGCGTGCCTAGCTACTTCAAGTAAAATGGCGTCAGCCACAGGATATGCATACTACGCTTGCACTCAGGTAATCAGCTGCAAGCTATTCTCTACCTTTCAGCGAGGGCTGTGACCTTGAAGATCTTTGATCCATGATGCGTAGCAGAATCTACAGGCTGAGCCACAAGTGCTCATATCAGGTGCTAATATCAGGTGCTGGGGAGGACAGCTGTTCTTTATGTGATTCAACCTGCGTACCACACAAAGCGTTTGTTCTAAATGGGACATGAACACGTACATACTGCACTAGAGAACCAAAATGGATTATGTGCAATAATCAGTAGTCTTGTACATCTGATAAGTGACATGTGAATCTGTGCGAGGCAGGCAATTGGTTTCAAAAGCTTGCCACTCGGTAAGAACAATCTAGAAACGAAAGATTGGCCTGGAAAGACATCGAATTGCAGAAGCGGCGCTCCATCTTGACTAGCGCTATTGTTGCAGCGGTGGTTCTCGTATATCGTATTCCAGGGACCTCGGCGGGTGCACAGCCACGCACAGCCACAATGTGCGTCATCAGATCAAGCGACTCCAGGTACCTCTCACTCAGGCGACACCCCAACGCCAGAACAACGACTACGACCTTGTACCTACAGCTGCGCAACCCAACCCAGAACTCTACATCGCGAATCACTGTCATCATGTGCGGCTCCGACTGCTTCTTGATGCTCCTAAGCGTCCTGGTACGTCCACGCCCCCAAAGCTGCAGCAGGCACCAGCCATCTCTCTGCGACCCACCGTCTCCAAGTACTGACGCGTCAACTAGTTCCCACCTGTGGGGGTATGGGTAAAGAAAGGCCTCTGCAGTGCCGACTCTCTTATCAACCTCGCGCTCTGCTGTCTCGGTTTCCTGCCAGGCCTCCTACACGCCTGGTACGTGATCCTCCAAAACCCAGATCCGTACGACGCATACCAGCAAGTGCCCGATCGCGAACGTGGCGCAAACAGCAACGGCGGAACCACATACTATGTCATCACCCACGAGCAGCCGGCTGGAGGACAGGCGAATTACGGCACCGTGGGCAGCCAGCCAAGCAGCGGCCAGTTCCCCGGACAGCAGAGTGGCGTGACAAACAGCTTTGCGCAGCCAAAGGGAAGCAAGGCCGCGAAGGGCGCTTCAGCCCCGAATGCTTCTGCACCGCAAGCCGGCGAAGGTAGCTCGAGTCAGCCTGAAGGGCCACCACCGACCTACGCAGATGTGATCAAGGGCGACAACAAGGTTCAGGGCCCATAAATGGACAGTCTTGGGCGCATATGTCTCAAGAGAAGGGACATGTAGAGCAGTACAATACGTGTTAAGCGGCGCACAGGATTGCTTGGACTGGCAGTAGGGCGTTCATGATACTGGATATGGATATCTCATGTGGGAAAGGAGTGCTTGATGTAAACATTATAAAAGATTCAATAACTTTGCTACGTCTTTCTCTTGCGGCCATGGTACACGCGACTAGCTTCTTGATCATGCACGTTGTGAGACTCCCGCCCGTACGTCATCGGCCGGATTGTACACTGTGGCTGCATGAGCGACGGCAGACGTACAGATGCAAAATTACGAACCGTGTCTAACTATCATACTGAGCGCTATGTGTATGAGCAATCTCGAATTCGATTTTTTGCGCACGAATCAGGTTGTTGCGGCGTGCCGCCACCCACGTCGCTGCGGCATGCCTTCGGCGAGTGCGCACCAATGCTGTGAGGACGGCCCCGGCATTTCTTTTGCTTTGTGCCCGCCGACATCCATGGCCGTTGCGCAACTTGCCTAGTTGGGCAACAGATATGAGAAAAAGCAAGAAACGTTCGATCGTGCTGAAGCAGGCGACAGGATATATTTTCCCTCGTGTGCGGTGTCCCCTCGAGGGTGAGCGCGCCATTATGGCGCCATCATTGTGCCATCATCACTTCAGCCGTGCAACTGGGCCAAGGACGTATGCACGCGCAGATCACCAGGTCAGATGCGATGCACCTCCTAGAGCTATCATATCGCATGTGTATGTGAATACATGAGTAAGCAGACGTTATTTCAGATCTCTGTCATGGCCGCATGCGAATGTAGGTAAGCTTGATGCTTGTCGTGCATGGCAAGACTATTCGCGGTTTTCCCGTCGCATTCGGATGCGAGCAGACGCAAAACAAGCGGCTGGAGCTTACGGTGTACAGCATACGTGGTAAAACGTCCAGGGTGCAGCCTGCGACGCCGGCCAAACAGCCATGGGGGAAAGCAAGGAAACTTCGACAACACCAGCAGTTTCCCCAGATCGAGTATCGTGATGCTTTGCTAGTGTGCAAGCTGGCATGCAGGGTCGACCACTTAAGCGTTTCCAAGTCTAGCCGCGTCGTCATGCCCAGACCGCCTCTGCGCCCCGATGCTAGCCCAAGCCCCCAGCCAAGTGCCTCGAGTGAATCTTGGTTCTCCGTAACAAGGCTTGACTGGCATGACGTGAAGCTTCGCACATCTGTCTTCCGAGAGGCAATCACGCAGACTCCGAACGCAGTGATTTGCGTTTGCATGCGCGCGCTACTGTGAACACAGCCTTTTGACAATCTCGTTAGCTCCTATTTGCCCCCGTCAACTGTGGCTGAGGCGTTTCTCATTCGTGCATTCACACAACAGCCACAACTATACTCGTCAGTGTTGGACTCGTCAGTGCGCTGGCCTCCTGTCAACGCTGGTTTAATTACCCTTGGCCCCTTCCTCCCTTTCTCCATTCACTCACCGGTCCTTTGTTCTCAGGGCAACCCTCCAACGACAAATCTCCGACACAAATTGCACGCGTACCTGCGTCTGTTTCTCCCCGGTTGCATCAGGCACATTTCTTCGCGCGCTTGTTGGTCCAGACAATTGTTCGCCCCCATTTCATCCGTTTCGGCCCCCAGCCACCCGTTCCGAATCACAAGCAACTCGTTCCGAGTACTCACTTGGCATATCGAGCTGCAGGTCGCACTTCTTGAGCGCGACTCCCAACTGGACCACATATCCACCACTAAGTGCAAGAAGACGGCACAGCTGCCGCGAAAGTAGATCAATGCGTAAGTGGATCCACATCTCCGAGAATCGAGATCGCGATAGGTCTCGATTATCCCTCGACCCGACTTCTTCTGCCAAACACCAGAACACATCTAATAATGAATCTAGATACCGTACGAAGGCAGGCACATCGCGTCGCGTCGCAACATGGCGGCAACGGCGCAGCGAATTACAACCCATTCGCCCGACAACGGTCGCGAGACGTTAACCTAGACGAAGAGAACGCAGTACACAGGACGCGATCCGAAACCCATGCTACACCCGCCATCGAGGAGCAAAGACGGCTAGAGAGCATGCAAGCAGGCAAAGAGTTCGGTATGCCCGGCCACCACAACACCGAACCATCTGCATCTTCTCCAACATACGGAAGCGCGTCTACGACTATCCCGGAGTCAACGGAGGAGAAGGATCTGATGTCCGAAACGAATGGCGCGCACAAGGCTTCCGGTGACAGCACCATTGCGCCTTCCAACCAAGAGGCCAACGTCGGCCCTACCCGTCGTGCCAAATTCAAGGGCATCTTCCGCAAAGACCACGATGCACCAGATGTTGAGGCAGAGGACCCGGAAGACGACGAGCTTTCGCTAGAGGAACGCAAGAGGAAGGCTCACAAGAGGAAGATTCCAGTCGGCAAACAGATCCGTTTCGTTCTTTTCGGTGCCTGGATCAATGTTCTCCTCATCTTTGTGCCCATCGGGTTTGCTGTTAGATACGCACACCTGAAACCCGTCCCGGTTTTCGTCATCAACTTCATCGCCATCATCCCGCTCGCAGCCATGCTCAGTAACGCGACTGAAGAGCTGGCCATCCGTGTTGGCGAGACTCTTGGTGGGCTGTTGAACGCTACCTTTGGCAACGCCGTCGAACTGATCGTGTCCATCCAAGCCCTGCTCAAAGACGAAATCACTATCGTCAAGACTTCACTTATTGGTAGCATGTTGTCAAATTTGCTATTGGTATTGGGTATGTCTTTCTTCCTGGGAGGAATCAACCGCCTGGAACAGTTCTTCAACGTCACGGTTGCACAGACGGCGGCGTCGTTGCTTGCTCTCTGTGTTGCATCGCTTATCATTCCGACTGTGTTCCACAACACCATCGCCGAGGACGACAACACCGCGAACAATGGTGCTGCCGATGCTGTCAGGAACCAGGAATTATCACACGGCACGGCTGTTATCCTCCTCTTGGTCTACGCTTGCTACCTCGCCTTCCAGCTAAAGACTCACGCTACCATGTACAATGAGCCTAGCCAAAAGGTCCCTAAGCGCAAGTCTGGCAAGAAGGAGGAGGGCGATGCTTCGCGCGGCATCGCAGCTATTGGCGCCGGTACCGCTGCAGCTTCTGGAGGCGGTGTCAACATGAAATCACTTTTCAAGAACCCCGACGGCTCAGAAGACGACGACGAAGAAGAGGAGTTCGAAACACCCTCGCTCTCTGTTCTCGGCGCTCTCGTCACCCTCGCAATTTCCACAACTCTTGTCGCTTTTTGCTCAGAGTTTATGGTCGAAAGTATCGAAGGTCTTACCGACACCGGTAAAATCTCTACTACCTTTGTCGGTCTTATCTTGCTTCCCATCGTCGGTAATGCTGCCGAGCACGCCACCGCTGTCACTGTCGCCATCAAGGACAAGATGGATCTGTCTATCGGTGTTGCTGTCGGCTCCAGTATGCAAATTGCTCTTCTCGTCTTCCCGTTCATCGTTATCTTGGGATGGATCCTTGGCAAAGACTGCATGACTCTGTACTTCGACAACTTCCAGATCGTCACGCTCTTCGTCTCGGTATTGCTCGTCAACTACCTCATCCAGGACGGCAAGTCACGTAAGTTTACTCCCCTGCTCTGCTCATGTGCGCATTTTACTAACAAGTTGCAGATTGGCTCGAAGGCATACTGCTCATGGCCAGCTACATCATCATTGCACTGGCCGCCTGGTTCTACCCCGAAATTGCGGAGAACCAGTGCTAGACATGGTCTTATACAGACCCTTTCTTTGTTTTCTTCATGTCCATACTTGTAGGGTTTTTACGGAAAGAGATGGTGAATAGGGAGTCTTCTTGGTTTACATGGGTATACATACTACGGCTACAACCGTTTCCTTTCGAATTTGCTCCGATACCCAATAACACGACAGGTGTATTGTAGCACCTTATACTCGTAACAATGTAAAGAATAATGTCTAACACGAGTTCTTATTCATGATGCATATCATGAAGCTGGGTTGCAGATTACGAAGCACCGCGATCGTCGGGTTGTATCTGAATCAGAATGGGTGCCGCTCTCTTCCTGTGTGAGCGTTATGATGATGACTTTGCGCTAACCTGTTGAAAAGTCAGGAAACCTCGAATCGGTTTGCCGCCTACAATGCCTGCGCCACTTACAATTACAACTATTATGGAGGTGCGAGGGGATTTCCAGTAAGCCGCGCATATTGTATCTGCGCTGACCTGCCGCAAATTCAGGAACGCGCAAATGGGTCTCCCGCTGACAATGCCTACTTCGAGCACAGCCGTCACTCTTTCGAAGGGGCCAGGAGACTCTCAGTGAGTCGCATACAGTGGACGACCAACAAATTTGCATTATGGGATTTCGGACGCTCACTCACCTCGACTTGAGCAAACCGACCCGAAGCGCTGGTATAAATGACCTCTGACAGGTATCTTCTATGTATGACTCTCTCACCTCAATCTGAACCTCCAGCGTCTGCTGCGCATTTCTCTCACCTGGCTCCCCGCTCCATTGTCTGCCCTGTGTGCCTCTACATAAGCCTCACACTCTACACCTCCTCCTTCCTTCCTACACCGCACTCCTCCCCATTCTTCATAAGTCTTTCAAGCCTATCATAACCTTCATTCAGCCCACTACTACTACCCAAGCCCCAACTCAACGTCCAGCCATCATGGCCGAGCCGGATGACATGATCGATATGTCCGACGCCCAACTCCCGGTACCAACTAGCGAGAACCTCGATCATGATCAAGACGCACTTATGGCTGAGTCTAATCGTGAGGACGACATGGCCGATGCTCAGGTCCCGCTATCACAAGTCGAGAACATGGATCACGATCAAGACACACCTGTGCCTTCAATCGAGCAAGTCCGCGATCTTGACTCGCTGTTCATTCCTGAAGACGAACCCCCTTCCCAGATCATTACGCCTCAACAAGAACCCGTCGCACCCATCGCCACTCCGCCAATCCTTACCCCACCTCGTCCAAAGGTGACCGGTCAATCAGTCATTCAGAAGATTCGCGCCATGCAGAAAGAACGGCAGCATCAGAAGCTGATCGCTAGCAGACAAACACCAGCATATCCGACCAACTCCAACCTCGACGATGAGGCGTATCTTGAGGCTGTCAGACCAGGACAGTCTTCATCCGCTGCTGTTCCGGCTATTAACGAGGACGATCTCGCAGACAAGAGAGCCATCAAAGATTTTCAAGCGAAGAAGCGCTATTACGATGAGGTGAAGAGGAAGAAGGGTACTCTATCATTCGTAGAGCAGGTTGCGTGGATGAAGATAAGGGGTGTTGAGGAAGCCAGAAAGAAGAAGCGATCTCGCGATCTTGCCAAAGACAGAGAAGCGGATGACGGCGAAGTTGACCTTTTCCCAGAGTTCAGTTTAACACGAAACATTGAGGAAGAGGTGGAATCTGATCAGGACTTCGATTTCGCAGATTCTGGAACACGCAAGCGCCGCCGACCGATGCCTACCAAAGAAGGACAGCTTATGTCAATGCATGATGCCGAGCTCCAGAGCATGCATGTGGCTCTTGAAGCTGAAGGCGACGCATCACGGAAGAAGCAGAAGGGAGCTGTAGCTTCGGCCGAAGAACAGGCTTCTGTGCCTTCTGGTCGTGGCAAAGGCTCGAAGGGAAAGGGACCCGCGAAGCCAAGATCTGGCCCTAAAAAGCCCGTCAGGACTCGTGGTAATAAGACTTCGAAGAACAAGCAGGACGCCATTCACGCGGTCAAGCAAGCAGCGTCTTTTTTCAACGCCAATGTCTTCGAGCAACAAGCCGGCGCTAACGCAGCTGACCAGCCAGGGTTCAGATCAAGGAACAAAGCTGATGCTTTGAGAGAGCTCATCGCTAGCGTACCGCTTGACGACAGAAAGAAGGCAACGACCGATATGAATGTTCTGTTGGCCGCGACAAAAGACTTTGATGGTACAGGTCATGTCAAGGCAGACGGGAACGGTCTCTGGCGAGTGAGAGGTATGAGCACGTCACTCAAGGCCTACCAAGTGCTCGGTACCGCCTTCATGCGCCGCCGGGAGAATGGATCTGATGAACCGAAAGGTGGCTTGATGGCTGATCAGATGGGACTTGGAAAGACTCTCATGATGCTAGGTAATTGTCCTCAACATACCTTGTCAAATCAAACTGACTCCTACAGCGAACATAATCAACGGTCGACCACCGAAGAACGATACAGGACCCAAGACAACTCTCCTTATTGCGACTCCTGCACTCTTGACGCAATGGAAGAATGAAATCGAGCTGCACACCGACGCCTCCAAAGTCAACTTGAGAATAATGCGCTACGGCGCCGGTACGCGTCTTGACTCTACCAATGCCGATCAGATTCTAGCAGGACACGACGTCGTTCTTACTACGTACACGGAAATCATGAAGTCGTATCCCAAAAACGAACCGCCTATCGAATGCCAAACTGCCGAGCAGAAGATAGCTTGGTGGAAGATGGTCTTCGAGCAACAGAGGGGTCCTTTACACCGCATGATATTCTTGCGCATCGTTCTCGATGAGGCTCAGGCTATCAAGAACCACATGTCGCGAACATCGATCGCATGTCGAGCCCTGATGGCGCATCACAAGTGGGCCCTCAGCGGTACACCAATCCTCAACAGCCTGACTGAGCTCTACCCCTACTTCAAGTTCCTTGGTGTCCCGCACACTGGCAGCTTCAAGATTTTTAAGCATAACTACTGCGACAGTAAGAACGAGGATAACACCGAGAGACTGCTGGTGCGCCTTTCGCAGTTCATGATTCGACGCACCCACGCCGACGAGATGTTTGGCGCTCCCATCCTGAAGCTTCCTCAGGCTGACCAGTCAACTTACTGGTGTGATTTCAATTCCGTCGAGAGGAGTATCTACGACATTGTTCGCGCACGCTTTGCCAAATGCATCAACATGTGGGCGCAAAACGGTACCCTGGACAAGTCATACAGCAACGCGCTGGTGTAGGTACCCCAATTCAGCCTAAGTAACATTTATTAACAGTTTCATAGCATGCTTCTCCGCCTTCGCCAACTGACCGGTCACATCCTCATGCTGCAGTTCGTCATCCGTGACCTTCTTGAGCGCGAAGACATCGAGCTTATCAAGAGTGTGGTCGATAAAGAGGCCAAGAACGCGGACCACAGGACTGGAAAGACGATCAGTTCTATTCGCAAGCAGCTTGACAAGGTTGCAGCTGATCAGAAGAAGAAGACTGCCGCTATCGAAGCCAAGAAAGCTGCCACCAAGAAAGCTGCCAAAGCTAGGAAAGACGCTGCCAGAAAAGCTGCCAAAGAGCGAGGAGAGGCTTACGTGTCAGAGGACGAAACTGCCAACGCCAATGCCATCGACAAAGACGATGATTTACTGGAAGAAGAGTTCGATGAGCCGATCGATGAAGGCCCTGCAGATGATCTCATCCAACGCTTCAGCACAGGTGAGGGATTCGGCAAGGATTTTAACTTCAAGCCCTTCCTCAGCAGCCTCAAGACTGGTGAGAGCTGGGAGAAGACAAAGCAAAAGGCCCAATGCGCCTGGTGTGGCAGGCAACCTCGACAACCGTTGATAACGTCCTGTGGTCATCTCATTTGCAGGGAGCCTTGCTACGAGAATGAGGTGCTCCTTCCAATGGCCGAAAACGACCCAGACTTACCACCGATCACCCCAGCATGCAAGGCGTGTGGTGCTACTCCCGACCATTTTCATCCCTGTGAGGTAGACGAGGATGATACACCTGATGCACCTGCACGAGGCACACGAGCCAACAAGAAGAAGAACAAGGACAAGCAGCGCGCGCGCCTTGGCCAAGAAGACATCGCAGAGGATTGGCTTTCCCTGGCTGGCGAGGACGTTCTACCCTCTGCGAAGACGATTGCTGTCAAGAGCCAGATCATGAACTGGCTTGCGGAGAATAAACACGTTAAGATCATCGTCTACACTCAGTTCCTGGCCATGTAAGTACTTTGCTCCATGGTTTTCTCTATTCAGACTCTAACAACCCACAGGATCCGCATTTTGGCAGCCGTATTTCGGAAAGAAGACTGGAAGTTTGCGGAAGTAAGTACCAGCCAGATGGCGACATGGACTTTCGTACACTCGTTTGACGCTGAAATAAACCGCGAATACCTCCCGGCACTACCCTGATTCTCAAGCTATTGTGGATTATTGCTAACGTCTTGCGCAGTACCATGGCAAAATGAGCCTGGGCGCCCGTGATAAGGCCATCAGCTCGTTCGCCGAGAACCCAGAATGCAAGATCATGCTGGCGTCTCTCCGCTGCGGTGGCTGTAAGTACATCAGATTAAGCTCCAGACTTACTTTTACTGATTATCTGCAGTGGGCCTAAACCTGACGATGGCCTCTAAAGTCATCATGATCGATCCCTGGTGGAACTCGGCCTCCGAACAACAAGCATTCTGTCGCGTGTTCCGCATCGGCCAACTCGAGGAGACGTTCATGAGCCGGCTCTGCGTCAAGAACACGGTCGACGAGCATCTCATCGGCATGCAAGATCGCAAGGACAAGGAGATTGCTGCGATAATGGAGGACGATGGCAAGACCATGAAGAAGTACGTGTTGATTTCTCCTAGCGATCGATCGACGTATAACTAACAGCAATCAGGATGGATACACGCACCCTGATGCGACTGTTCGGTAACTTGGAGGAGGACCCCGATGGTAAGCCTTTCATCATGGTCGATAACCCGGATCCACGCGGTGGTTTCCGGGCTGATCGTGATGACGAGGGCTATGCCGACGATCTTTAGTGTGTGGTATTGGGATTCGGAGGGGGTTTGAGGTATACAGGCGTCTAAAAAGTGCGATTTTGAACATTCTTGGGTCGGTTTAGGGACTACGGGCGTTGGTTTGGGCGTCGTGGAGTTTCATTTCGGGATGGCCTGGAGGTCTACGCAGCTATCCCAGGATTTCTCCAGCGTCCAATGATGCGCTGGAGACCTCCCGGGACCATGATGGGAATTTGTTTTTGGGCTAAAAAGCCATCGAATGATGCAAAAGTGCTACTACCTCGTTGCTTTATCGCGCCTCTGCTGCAGTCATGGACGCGTTCGCCCGGCTAAGCAGTGTCTCCAGATAAGGGCCGAAGAGCCAGCCAATCAGGCGGCCGCTGATAGCGAGGTACCTCAGCGACGCAGCTCGGTCGCGTAGGCCCTCATCACCAGCCCAATGCGACGCCGATTCCGACGTGATTGCGCCCGCTTCCCTGTCCTTGGCCAGCCATGTTGAGCCCGCGAGATAGAGCCCCGGACCACGACAGCCTGCCATATCCACTGCAAGCTGATTAATGTCGCGTGAGAAGAGGCCCGTCAAAGCGCGCCCCGCCATTCCCCCACAATTTGCTTCTCCGGTAAACCGACAAGACCTGTAATGGAGAACAACACCACTGCGGACGCGCAACCGCCCTCTGACACGCCCAACAAGAAGGGACGCCGCAGCAAGAGGGATGCCGGAAGCGAGGACTCTAAGAAGCGCCGCTGCATCTCGTCCGCCTGCGTGCCATGCAGGAAGCGCAAGTCCAAGGTATGTTAGGTAACGGGAACTGGCCCTGATGCCCTTTCTCCGGCGTATACACACATTCTCCGGATGATCACCAACCCCCTCGGAACCACGCGCCCTGTGCGAGAGTAGTCGCTAATCTGCCGCATAGTGCGACGGTACCACTCCCGCCTGCTCTGCATGTGCCGCCGTCTACAACACGCCGTGCATCTACGACCCGAATTCGGACCACCGCCGCAAAGGCGTCTACAAGAAGGACATCGACAACCTCAAGACGCGCAATTCCACCCTCCAGACGCTTATCCAGGCTATCCTGAACTATCCGGAAGAGGAAGTCGCCGACCTCGTACACCAGATACGGACATGCGAGAGCTTGGACTCGGTTGCAGAGGCTATCATAGCGAAGGAGAATGGCGAAGATGACGAGGATGAGCCCATCAGTCCGATCACAACGCCTACCATGGCGCCGGCCAAGGGCACATTCGAGAGTCAGCTGAGCGGGAAGATGGGCGAGCTGCGCCTTGAAGACGGGTCCACCAGATACATTGGCGGCACATCGCATCTCATATACCTGGGCCAAGGCAACGACTCCGCGGAATCGCCGGACACGTACTCTGAAGACCAGTACCAGGAGGCGCAGGACCCGTTCTGCTCGTGGACGACTGTCACTTCGGACCCGGAGCTTGTGCAGCATCTGATCAGCATGTACTTCTGCTGGCACTACAGCTTCTTTACAACGCTATCCAAGAATCTCTTCCTGCAAGAGTTTCAACAAGGAAAACCGCAGCTGGGATCCGGGAGGAAATCACAATACTGTTCGCCGTTACTAGTCAATGCTATGCTAGCGCTGGGTTGTCACTTCACATCGTGGCCTGCAGCCCGGGCTGTCCGCGACGACTCTGCCACGGCAGGCGACCACTTCTTCAAGGAGGCCAAGCGGTTGATCATGGAGGACGACTTGCACGAGATGCCGGCTCTGACGACTGTACAAGCTCTAGCGTTGATGTCTGTACGGGAAGCAGGTTGCGGGCGGGAAGCAAAGGGTTGGGTCTACAGTGGCATGTCGTTTCGCATGGCCTGCGACCTCGGCCTGAACCTCGGTATGCACAGCAAAGACACCATCGATGACAACGAAGAGGACGCGCGGCGGATCACTTTCTGGGGCTGCTTCTTGTTCGACAAATGCTGGAGCAATTACATGGGACGATTGCCGCAACTACCCAACACGATCCTTACAGTGCCGAAGTTCGAAGTCTTTCCCAGCGAGGATGCAGAAACGTGGAGCGCAGTCACCGACTCCGGTCTCAGTCAAGCACACTCCCAGCCAAGTCGGACGCGTGCAGTCGCTCTTCAGATATCCAAGCTTTGTGAGATCTCCAGCGACCTCATGAACTCCTTCTACAACCCGATCGATATGGACAAGGTCAAGGGCAGACAGGCGGAGCTGAAGAAGCTGAGCGAGATACACATGCGTTTGGAGACTTGGAGAAGAGACTTACCAAAGGAGTTGGAGCCGAAGGAGGGCGGATTGCCGCACATGCTGGTCATGCAGTAAGTTCGCCTTTCTAATCATGTAACTCGCTCGTACTAACTCGGTCGCAGTATGTTCTTTCAACTGTTGTATATTCATCTATTCCGACCATTCCTCAAGTACAATCCGAACAACTCGCCACTGCCCGCAAGTGTATCGCCGAGGAAGCTATGCACACAAGCTGCTGCCATGATCTCGAAGTTGCTCCGACTATACAAGCGATCGCATGGTTTGCGCCAGATATGCAACATCTGTGTCTACATCACGCACTCGGCATGCACCATACATCTTCTCAATCTACCAGAGAAGAATGCGAAGCGCGATATAATACACGGTGTCAAGCATCTCGAGGAGATAGCGGAAGGCTGGCTCTGTGCTCGTCGGACGCTCGGCATTCTCAGCGTCCTGGCCAAACGCTGGAAAGTCGATCTGCCCGAAGAAGCTGCGACAGTGCTGTCCCGCACAGATACCAAGTATGGCCCCTGGAACGAGATCAGCACGCCGAAAGCAATTCGCCGTGGATCCGTACAGATGAGAGATCAGCATCCGTCGCCTGCGAGCCAGACATCACCAAGCCTCCAGCCATACAGCATGAACATGGCCAACATGGCAACACCCCAGTTCTTTGCCCAAGCAACAGCCAACACTTCCAGTTCCGTAAGCAATGATCCTTCCACGCGCCCCTCCAGCACCCACACCATACCTCCTTCCGACGCAAACGCCTTGGCTTACATGCGCAATCAGCACCAGGTCAGCACACCACAAAACTCATCAAACTCTCTCAACGCACCAACACCGGCGTCCACACAAGGTCGACGTTCCGTTGACGGTCAAACCACCGCTGGCAGCTCTCCAAGCCAGCTCTTTGGCGGCGTCGACCAATTACTACGAGAGGGCCAAGACTGGATCTATCGCGATCAGACACAGCTCGCGACCGACTTTGAGAACTGGAACCCTCAGGGAATCGACGATATCGCGAATTGGTTTGCGAACACCACTAGTCCAGCGGGCGCGTTTCAGGGCAACACCAATGCGCCTGTTATGAGCAGTGAGATGAGTGGGGGGCCTGTGGGTGGCAATGGGGCCAATGGAGTCAATGGGTATACGAACGGGAATACGAATGCTGCTCCGGCCCCAAGTTTGAATGGGTTCGGTGTAGCTGGATTTAATGGTATGGGCATGCAAGGGTTTACTTATGATGAGCAGAGTTGGTATCAATAGGCCAGTGTGGAGATGGTATTATCATGTCTTTTAGCGAATGCAATGTGTAGATGAATCACTTTTTGTCAGATATAGGATAGACTAGCACGATCGATCAGCATTGATATTCCAGGCGCTACAACGGCGTCGGCAACTAGAAATGAACTAATAGACACATTTGTATCACATGCCCTACACCCACATCTCTTCACCCCTTATGCGCTTCCCAAGGAACTTCTTGACCTTGCGCCAACACCTCTTCGCCTTCCCTTTCAACGAATGTTTCTCCTTGTGTCTCTTCAGTACACGTCGAGCAATCTCATCACAATCCTCTTCCCATTCTCGCCAAAGTCTTTCCAGCATGGGATCGCCCTCGGTAAGCCCAGCCTCTGGTCTGTTGTCACGACTTGGGGGCGGTCCGATAGTCCTTTCGCTCCTTTGCACTTCTTCGTGCGTCACATGCTGGACACTCAAGGCCTCTGCTTCGCGCAGCGAGGCATTATCACCATCGTATTCATCGGGTAGGTAATGTCTGCCACGGGGACGAGGTCGTGGGGAGCCTGGTTCCGGGGGTGTCGGTGGTGAATCTGTGGCATGTCGGCGATTTCGGTATCGGCGCGATTTGACTAGGTCTGGGACGTTTTGGGAAGGGACTGGCTTCCTGCCAACCTGTTCTTCTATGGGACTCAAAGCATGGGGTCGAAAATCTTGGAGTGGGTTTATGGTTTCTGAGTCGAGTGAGACGCGGGGCGGGGGGTTGGGTGGGGATCGCGAGCGGAGTTGGGTGTTGTTTTGAGGAGGCTGAGGGACTATATGTATTGTTGATTAGTCAAGATTATAAATGTAGGGTGATGGTGGCAGTCTTACAATCTCGTAGCTGTTCATGTAGCTCGCCTCTTTCGAGTTGGGAGACAAGCGTTGGATTTGAAGAGCGTGGGCGAGTCGAGTCGTCTTCATGCAGTGGAGGAACTATTTGTACCACTGATCAGTAGGATGTAGTCGTATGGCATGTGAGTAGTCTTACCGTTTAGCCCTCTCTGGGGTTGTCGGGGATAAATATTGTGAGAGCGTGGGCGAGACGCTGCCGCTCCGCTGCTTTCTGGCTGTCCATCTCTATCCCGGCCATCAACACCGGCATCATCTTCCGAGGCAGACCCTCCCGTCGAAGTGAAACTCGGCACTGTGCGGAGTCCTCCCGAACGATCCCATTGTATGTTCGGCGCTCTTCTCAGTGTAGGCGTTCTCCTTCCTCTGGGTGGATCGAGAACCCATGGTAAGACATCGTTGGGCAGGTTGTCTTCTCCCCTGTATCGGGCATATGGGGCTCCCGGTGATGTGGATCCTCGTCCTGGTGTGGATGACGGGAGGCTGGTGCGTCTGGAGCCGCGAGGGGGAGTTGGACTGACATATCCAGGGTCATTGTAGGCGTGCTGGCCCGGGTTTGGAGTTGCTCTGCGCGCCGCCATGTACTCGGCTCGTCTTTCTCGTGGTCCCATTGCATTGATATTTGTGCGGTTTCGTGGAGCGAGGCGTGGTCCAAGCAGAGGATAACCTGTGCTGGATGTTTGCATTGTAATTAATGAGTTGAAATACGAGTCGTTTCCGAATGATACCGTTCGATCACGA
Organism: Alternaria infectoria; assembly: GCF_024043175.1. Lineage (NCBI taxonomy): Eukaryota > Fungi > Ascomycota > Dothideomycetes > Pleosporales > Pleosporaceae > Alternaria > Alternaria infectoria. The sequence goes on from NW_026250690.1 coordinate 3,215,120, forward strand.
TGATTCACCGCTTGAGGTATCGCTATCTTTAACGATCGGTGGGTTGTAACATGTGACGTAAAGATAGAGAGATAGCGAGCGCCACGGTAACGTATATCAAGATGTTAAGGGGAAGAATGACGTGCGAGTGAATTGGACGTGTGAAAGTGATGACTGGGTTCGAAGTGAAGAGAGCCTTTTCAACCGCTGGACTTGCCAAAGCTTCGTTGCCAAACATCGCAACTACCTATTATTACACAGCCGTGCCTCCCTCCACATCTCTGACCGGCTCTTCAGGAAGTGCAAGCAGGGACATCTTGCGACTGGGACTTCCTAAAGAGTTTTGTATCCCCTCCATAGCCGCTGACCCACGCCGTGTTGCACTTTCCACTGGATGCTCGAGCGTTGATGCAGATACTCTGTCGGGTATGTTGTTGGCCTCCTCAGCTTTTGAGTGTATACTTGCGACTGTGCCGTTCATTTCGTGAGGGTTAGGATTGTTCGAGGGATGTGGATGTGAATCTGAGGGTCTTTGCGCCGACGATGGACCGTGGGAGGGAGTTTCGGTATCATTGACTGGCAATGATTGGCGATTCTGTGATTCTGCATGTTGCTCCTCCGAGGGCGTGTTCCGCTCCGTTGGTCCTTCGCTATCCGTCTTGGGTGTGGCACGCTTCTGTCGCGCTCGTGCTATTAAGTCGTCAAACTCGGTTTTGTGTGTCTTCGCGTACCCGTCACCGTCAAAGTCTTTCTTCATGATTTTGTTCTCTTTGGTGCCCGCTCTTCCACCTAGTGTCTGTTCCCATTCGTCTAACTCTCTCAGTAACTGCCTCTTGCTCTTCCGCACACTTTCGTCGGCGTCGCAATTCGAATTGTAGATATTGAGCCATTCGACATGCCGCCGCCTCATCAGGTCTTTTGAACCCCAGGTAGGTATGCCGATTTCTTGCAGTTTCTTCCGCAACTTAGTCTCCGTGAGCATAGCATAGTTGAGCTGGGATAATCTCGTCGGTGGAGGCGAGGGGTCTTTCTTTCGTATTTGGAAAGCGGGTGGGAACGCAGTCTTAGTCCTACAAGTGGGTGTCGTTAGCCAGCTGACCTAGATGTGCTGTCATATATCTGCGTACCTTGACCGGGTGCTACGCCCTTGCGAGTTTTCTGGCCCAGTGCATATGTCCAGATGGTTGTAGACCAGCTCTTCCTTCATTGGCTTGCTGCACATCGGACACTTGACCATGCCATCTGGCATGAAATCGTCGTCACCGTCGTCTTCGCTATCGGCGACGACCATTGGCGACCCAGCTCTGCCTCCGTTGCGCTGGCTCCTAGTTCGCGTCTGCCGCGATCGTGTATGCCTGACGTTGTCCTCGTCTTCCATATCTGTGTCTTCCAGCTTCCGCTTCTTCTTGCTAGCCTTCGTGGTCTCCTCTTCCTTGTCTGCGCGCGCCAACTCCATGGCCTTGGGTCTCGCCTCTTGAAAGCGCATCACGACTTCTCTGATCGCAATGTTGGGCGCCAGTTTGTCGCTCGAGCACCCAGTCTTGCAGCTCGGACACTTGCCGTCCGCCGTGATGCATCTTCGTATGCATATCGAACAGAAGGTATGGCTACACGGCGTGATGACAGGGTTGTTGTAGAACTCCTTGCAGACTTCGCAGCGCAAGGCAACTTCGAGCGGTTCGAACGCGGGTAGGGACGTCTTTATCCAATCGGTGGAGTCGGGGAGGTCGAAGGAAGAGTCCATGGGTCGTTCGCAGACAGGGAGAATTTGGGATGACAGAGGGTTGACAGTTGGATTTGTTTGGCTGGGGTCCGGCGCGTCGGCTTCGATCGCGTCACGTCGACCACGTGACCGCGCTGGAGATCTTGCTGCTTTGTCATCGCCCGGAATGGGCCGCGATTGGGACATGGCAGAGGTCCCCAAACTAGGTTGCTTGGAAGTTACTTTGCGTATTCTGGCCATATCTGCGAAATACTGTGCAGGTCTCAGTTGAAGGACTTAGATGAGCAAAAAGGTACAGAGTGGATCATGCAGCCTTGTTCGTGCTTGCTCCAAATTCCGACAGAGCGTCAGATGCGCTAGGTGTACCTTCACTTTCACTCTGCGCACTCCTACATGGACAAAACCGTCATCAATCCTTGTTGACATTTGACCTGTTTGCTGCGCCCCGTTTGGTATGAGGAGTCTTATATTCTACATTGGCCAGCTTCACGTGGTAAAGGCGAGGTATGAACGCCACGCTATGCGAACTCATCTCATCTCATGCTGTAACTCGCCTCATCTGCAATGCTATGCCCAGCCGTCCTTTCTGATAGGCGAAATTGGACTCTTATCATCCAGAAGATATTCCTGACCAACCTCAAGTCCATAACCACATCTCTTAGACCTTGAAAACGGTGCTTTTGCTCTTGATTCCATCGAATACACAGGTGTTATCAACTGGAACGTATTGTTCGGTGATAGCCTTGATTATCTCCTGCGAAACAATACCACCAGTCAGGGCACCAATGTTGTGGAGTTCAGCGCCACCAGCTCGTGTACTGTAGTCTGGTCAGTCGACTGTTTACTGCTGAAATGCCACGATGAGGCTTTCGTAGGAAAGCTGTCTCATTCCAAGTTCAGGGCCGGTGTGTACTTACAGCTCGCGGGTGTATTCTCCAATTTGTGATTTGATTGTCGCGTACTCGTCCTCCTCGATGTCAGCGTTTGCCTCTTTGACAAGATCGTTCGCAATCTTGAAGGCGATCCCAGTGAGCTTCTCTGAGTCGGTTTCAACATCGCTCTCTCCAGCAACGCGGGGTGCTCCGCCCAGACCATCTTGATCGTGTGTTGCAAGGAACTCGTCCCATGCTAGGAATGCAATGTACAGCGGGATCTGCGAGTCGGGGAATGTGAGGAGCTGAGCTACAGGACGTTAGTTGAGGTAATAAATGTTGAGATGGGTTTCCTTACCGATCGACTTCGCACGGTCTCCCCACTTGATCTTCTCGCCTGCTTGCACAACGTGGAACGGCCGTCCGCGCACTAGTTTGATATGTGCAGCATTCTTGCAGAAAGTCTCGATGTCCTTCTCGTCAATCGGCGTGCTACGGCCAGCATTCCGCTCCAGGAACCGCACGCTATCCACCACCTCCGCCAGGTCCTTTCGTGCTTTCGACTTGTATACATTCTGCAGCTGGATATAGTCTGCTGACCGCGCCTTCATATCGGGCACAGAGCCGGGTACCGGGAGAACGTTGTACTTGGTGTAGAACAGGCCGATAGCATTGGCGATGACCCAGAAGCTTGGTGAGTCCTCGCGGACCAGAAGACATTCCGGCGCCGTGAAGATCTCTTTGACGGAACTGCTAGCTTGTGGTGGGTTCAATGACTTGAGAACTGCCGCCACTGCTTCGTCAAAGTTCTCTTCGCCACCTTCTGGGTTGTTTGTGCGCGCAGCCTGCGCTACTGATGTCCTGAACTCTGTCTTCTCCTTGTACGTCTGTGGCACCTCTCCACCGTGGTCCTTCTTCCAACGCTCGAGGAAGTGCAGCAGCAGTGCTATCCATGGGACATGACCGTGATCTTCTGCCTTCATGTTGTCCAGATCGGCCGTCTTCTCCTCCGCGTATTGGACAAGCTCTGGCCATGGCCGTAACAGCCGGAGATCTGACGTGGTCTCTGGGCTAGGATGTGTGTCCACGATGGGGAACGCTGGAGGTAGGTGTACGGAGAAGTGTGCGTAGAAGCCGACTGAATGGACGTAGAATAGCGGAATGAGCGCAGCGCTTGCGTGATCGGAGAGCTTGGCGAGGATTTCGGGACGGATAGGCGCGGTCGCGATGATGAGGGTATATGGTCGCAGAGCGTCAGGTTGCGCCAGCCATGACTCTAGAGGCTGATCCGATTAGCGGAGCACGCGACAAGACGTCTTTTGACCAACCTCTGTGATGAAATGGCCGTCCACATCTGGGTTCAGCTCTTTGAGCAGATTGCACGTATGTTCAGCCCGGTAGCCTCCTAAATGCTGGTCCTCCAGGAAGAAGTTGACACCTAGATCTGCTTCGCTGACGATGGCCGAGTCTTGGATCGTGAAGTTGCCGATGCAAGGCAGAACGAGGTTTTTGAGCGTCTCTACACCAACGACTCCCGGCCCAGAGTTTATGAGGAGGATATGTGAGTTCTCGAGTGCGATTTGGCCGGTGGCTCCCCAGAGGCGTAGTTGACGGTCGTACCTGCTCTTGTTAGTATTGATAGAAGTGTTTGCAGTAAACATACTTCTTCTCCTTCGCGGTCGGGCCCTGCACTGGGGGTGGGAGATCCTCCATTATGGCGATTTTGGGAGAGTTGACGGTGAGGGCGTGAGATGTTGGTACGACAGCTTGGGAAGCTCAAGCTGCCAGGCACCAAACGCGCTGCCAGCCCGCGCGCTAAGGGCACATCCCTGTCGCGGGGTCCTGGTGGGGCTCAAATCGTCATTTTGGCAGCAGCTCAGTCGTCTCGTCACGGGAAAATCATTCATGCCGCCATCTTATCGCGCCTCACTGTCGTCTCTCCAATTCACCGACTTTAGCGTCACTAGAAAGATTCATATTCTAGTTCATGCCGCTGAAGCCGAATCACGTCTGGCCCGCCAATATAAATCAGCAAGTGCGCAGCATCAGTCATCTCAAGTCTCGACTGCCCCTCCGACCACTGTCAAATTCTAGATCTCTTGTACACCGAGCCAGCACCTGGACCACCGGCAAATCTCCTTCTGCAACATCAATTCACCATCACCATCCTTCATACCGGACTTTCCATTCCACGGGAGTCCTCGGACACGCAAACAGTATGACCGACACGACTGTTGAAGCCGCAAAGCGCGCTGCTGCGCACCAAGCAGTAGCAGACCACTTCGACCCAGCAGCCACCCACGTTGGAATTGGTTCGGGAACAACCATCGTCTATGTCGTCGAGGCCATCAAGGAGCGCTCCACGAACCCGAACATCCTCTTCGTGCCCACAGGTTTCCAATCGCGCCAACTCGTAGTCAACGCCGGCCTGACCGCCATCTCCTTCGACAGTCTTCCTGATCGCGTAATGCTCGATGTCGCTTTCGACGGAGCCGACGAGGTCGACGCAGAACTCAACTGTATAAAAGGAGGAGGTGCATGTCTGTTCCAGGAGAAGCTAGTCGCCGAGCGCGCGAAAAAGTTCGTCTGCGTCGCAGACTACCGCAAGAGACAAGAGCGCCTGCTGACGAACTGGCCGACGATACCGATTGAGGTTGCGCCGCTGTCTCAGCTCAAGGTCGCTGCTGCGCTTAAAATGCTTGGTTCAACGGGTCCTAAGCTAAGGACTACGCTACTGGAGAAGTCGGGGCCCCTGAAGACAGACCAGGACTTTTACATTATCGATGCGCCGTTCCCTGCCTTGCTCACTTCGGCGGATGTTGCAGCTGGCAAGGGCAAGGGCGATGGAACAGATGGCACATGGGAGGTCAACACGATAAGCAAGGCGATCAAGGGCTTGACTGGTGTATTGGAAGTCGGCATCTTCTCCGGTCTGAACGGAATCGATGCACAGGAACTTCGCGAGCAGGATCAGTTGACCAAGACCGTACGAGGCGGTCAAAAGCCTGTCGCTGTATACTTCGGCATGGAGGACGGAAGCGTCAAGATGCGGACAATCGAAGGAGAGAAATAGGCACGCATTGAGATCTCAGGTTTGCGACAAGCGAACATTTATCATTCGTAGCTAAAAAGCAACCCTCATCCCAAACAGAGCTTATCAGCTCGCGATCGTCGTCGCAGAAAGTAATCGTTTTGTCCTTTTCCCTCTAACTCCACATAACACGTCTCAGTACCGTACATCTAAGCGCGGTACATGATGTGCCTCCTCCTGTACCCATCGTATGTAGCAGTCACATAGACAGTCTCAGTGACAACCTCGACATCCGTGACATACACACACTTGTATCCCTCAGGGCACGACGGCTGGGTAGGCGCAGGCGCGTTTGCGGACGAAGGGGCAACAGTGATGGTGGAGACGGGTGCCTTGGAAAGCGTCGTAGGCTGCTGCGTAGGCTTGGGAGCAGCAGCAACGGGCTGCTCAACAATGGGAGGGCTCTCGTACGACTCATCGACCGTAGGCTTGGGCGCAGCAGGGGTGGCCTTGTCAGCTGCAGGCTTGGGGGATGCCTTCGCAGGTGCCTCGTACTGTTTGGTGGAGCTGGTCTTGGGTGCAGGCGCATCCACGATACCACCACCATTAACAGCCATGATCTTGCCAACATCGATGCTCTTCTTTTCGGGAGTAAGGATCTTGCCCTTGTTGGGAGGACCGTTGAAGTTCATAGCCGTGCACTGTGCGTTGATGTCCTTGCACTTCTCCTGCCAGAGCTTGCAGCCTGCGTTACCGGTTGCGGGGGCCTCGTCGTAGCAGACATCGGCTTGGTCCCAGCACTCGGTAGCGGAAGCCCAGCAGCCCTTCTCGGTGCTGTACGAGGAAACCTCCTTGCCGCACCAGTTGGCGTTCTCCATGATGCAGCCTTCGGGCTTCAGGCCCGCAGTTTGCACGGTCGAAGCCTTCTTCATGCCGCCGGCTGTGAGCTTGGCGACCTTGGGGCCGGGGATAACGTAGTCCTTGGCATCCTTGTTGTAGATGTCGAAGTCGGTGGATGGCTCGTTGTACTTGACGTAGCCAGGGATGGAAACAGTGCTTTCGGGAACGAGGTTTCCGCTGCTCTCAACGAAGATCTGGGCGCAGCCAGTGTAGAACTGTGGGTCTCCGTCCTTTGCGGCGTGGAGAGCAAGGATCTCTGGACGAGCAAGGTAGTCACCGCCCTCAAGGCCCTTGGGGAGGTTCACGGACAAGAGACCGTTGTTGTCAATGATCTCATCGGTGCACCAGCGGTCGGTGGATGAGTCGTAGCCGTGGTCGAAGATCTTGAACCAACCGTCACCAGCAGCCGTGTCAGTGCTGGCATCGGAAACCTTCTTCAGGTACACGGCACAGGGACCCACGTGACCGCGGTCAAGACGCTCCTTGGTGGGGTCGTTGGGCCATGAGCGGATCTCGAACGTAATAAGGGAACCATCCTTGGCGGGCTGGACACGAGAAACACCCTTTGTACCACCGACATTGCAGGCCATGTCGTCACTGTCGAGGCTGGGAACGGGGCTGCTAGCCTTGGCAGCGTTGGGGTTCATGCGGATGGCGACACCATCACCCTACTTATCGTTAGTAGACTGCATTTGGAAAGATTGGGAAAACAAACCTGAGGCATGCTGTCGATCATGAAGTCTGTGAAGACAGTGTGGGCAAGGGCAGCGGGGGCTGACGCCAGGGCCGCGAGGAGCATAGATTGGGTCTTCATGGTGAAAGTAACTTGGTTGATGATCGTATACGGAGTAGAGTAATTGTTTATCTGGGAAGATAATTGTGATAGAATAACACACGGACGACGTTGTTTGGTCACTGGGACACAATGTAGGTGAATGAATGAATGTGCCGACTAGCGACAATGAAGGAATGGAATAGGCAGCCGAGCGCCTTGGAAGGAGAGACAGAAAGTCGGGTTTTGAAGAAGAGATCCTCGTGTGTGGTCGAAGGTGGGGGAAGAAAGCCTATTCGAGGGCGGCGGCTCGACGCTTTTGATTCACGAGCTTAGCCTAGACCAGTGGTGCACATCCCCCGAATCCTCATTACACCTGACTCCTGCAAACATCGATATCCCTGGGGTCTGCATCCGCTTTGCCGCCGTTACGGGTTTCGTTCCCTGCATCGATCGTAAAGGCGTTCGAGCCCGCTGTTCTGTTTCCTAGCAGTAACGCTGGGTTCCGAAGATGCTGTCAGCATCAGGCACCACAGGCCAATCAAGGCATCGTTGAGGTTGTGCCGCTGAAACATGAAACACAAACCGACTAATTTAGCGAGGCCCTAGTCGGGGTTCTGGTAAGCTCACCCGCTACCCAAGTGGATGGCGCTTTTCTCAGACAACACTAATTCAGGTACGGAGCCTTAATTAAACGAGTTTGCGCCTTGCGGGTCGATCTCGTTATCGGCCATGTGCAGATAAAGGCGCCGTAGAACGTCAGCAGCGGGGTTATGATGCAGTCCACCGATAGCAGGAATGTACACACCCACTCCTTGCCTGCGCGCTACAGATCGTCGAACATGGAAAGCTGTAGAAGTTTGGTTCAGGAGGCTGTTGGAACTTTGGCGGGTCAGGCTGACAGTCATTTCACAAAGTCACCCACAGTGCAAATCTCGGCCCCTAGTGCCAAGAGTCGCGCCGCCTCCTGGGGCCTATGTAGGACGCCAGACTGCGGCGAGGTTTGGCCCTTGAAAGTGTTGACACCACCGCAAAACACAATTTGGTCGTTGGGCGCAAATGACGGGATGGATGTCTCAAGTCGTGGTTGTCCGAGATGAGCGTGTACAGTTGCGATGATAATGTCGATTCTTTTTGTGAGGCGACTAGCCGCCAAAGTTTACGCGTTGTACTACACTGAGATTTCCTTCGGGATGGCTGTCATCGGTTCCCGAACCTCGCAATATCATGCAGGGGCTGAGATCTAGAGCCGCTGTTGATTTCCGAGAGAAAGCAAAAGAAAACAACACATCAAAGATGTCTGGGTGGCCCCGGCGTGTCACAACCTCATATGCCTGCGGACCCCTACCTGTTCCTCAGAACGCGTGGACCATATCCAACGGCGATGTAGTATCAGCGCCAGATGATGCCACTTCCCATGACGCGCGCTGAAATGTCAGAGACCGGCACAAAGCTCATGTAGGGAACCTAGGACTATTGTTGACGCCGCAGGATTGATCGGCAGAGTTTAGAGCGCGCGCTATTGACTGGTAACACTCTTAGAGTTGTTCCGATGATGTGTACTGAAAGCAGAACATTCGCCACAACTCAAGCGTAAGATGGTCTCTTGAGGCCTGGCCATGCGTGGGACGCTTGCGAGTGTACGTCCATACTCCCATGTTGCATATTGTGAGTCGACTTCGGAAGGTCTGCCTCCGCCTCCGCCCTCTCTAGAAAACTCTTCACAATGTTCCTGAAATCGGCCGTGTCGTGAGAGCCATGTGTGAGGAATCGTCGCGTCGCCCACTTCACATGCGAAACCTTGATTCCATAGACATCACGGAACGGGAGCTTGCTGAAGCCGATCTCGATCCCTTCAGAGAAAACCACACCGTCACGCTGCTGATTGATGCGGCACACAATCGAAGGCTCATACTTATGCTCGCCATAGTCGATTCCCATCTCGCGGAGCCCTTGTTTCACGGCATCTATCAGCCATCGACTGCCTCTCTTAGTAAGAAAATGCAGCTTCTTCGAGTCGCCTAGTGAGTTCGATGGTAGCTGGCGCTCAGACAGGGGTTGGCCAATGAAATTCGCAATAGGTATCACGCCCATGCAGCGGTCCAGCTGAACCGCATCCACAGGATAAAAGAGGTTATCCCAAGGCAGTGGCCATGTGCTTGTAGATATCAGAGGTCCTAGAAGGAAGCCTTCTGAGATCGTTGTAGTACATTGTGGTCGAGGGCTCAAGTGAAGAGATGGACGCATCCCGGCAGCTGGTGGCAATGAACCGCGACCATCAATCCCGGGCATATCGTAAACATTGTTTCTGACTGCCATCATCAGGTTGCTCTTCTCAACGACATTTGTAGATGTAAAGATATTGGTCGGATCCATATTTAGCTCAAGGGTAGCCTCGATCCTCTTGAACACCCACAGCCAGTGATCGACGAGCCTTATTTCGGCGGCTATCCTTGAGGTACGGTCGCGCGCCACTCCCAGGCGACCAATAGATCCTTCATATGCAACGCAATACGCAAGGGCGGCGTTCGTATGCTGTTGAATATGTAGACAGACGTCCCCTAGCCACCGTGCTGCAGCTATATCACCATCGTCCAGGTTTTGACGATCCAGGTAGATTCCGTTGAACACGCTTTCGAACAAATATTTTGCTCTGGCGTATTTCCCAGTGTAGGAGGCACAAACTCCAAGTAGATGCCTAAGAATACGTCGGTCGGGCTGGGTCCCAGACCTAGATGTTTGTCCCCGTTCGACAGCTGCCAGCTGGTCTTCAAGAAGCTTCTCTGCAGTGACAAAGTCACCCCGAGTCCACGCGGCAACTATTTGTTGTGCGTTCCACTCGAGGTCCACCGTAACTAATGTTTCTTTCTCATCATACGTCCGAGGTGCACCGGACATTCCCATGTTAGCTGTAAAAGAAGGCTCTGGTAAAGAGGAACCAGTCGGGGAAGTAGGCGCTACGATTGGGATACTGTACGTGGGCGTGACAGGAACCGTAGCTTTTGGGGATTGAACGGGAACGCGTCTGATCGCATGGCTGTTGGAGCCCATGGGAGTAGTAGGCTGGGACGCTGGGTGTGGCTCCGCGTAGAGCGATGATGCCTCCAACTCAGCAGGTTGGGACGCTTGCAAGGAGGTAGTCGAATGTGCTCGAGAAGTTGCTGAAGGGGTCAGATAGATCTGCTGCCTTTGCGTTATTGGCGGGCTAGACGCCAGAGGCAGCGCTGTGGGAGGACTGTATGAGCCCCGGTACGCAGGTGAGACGATCGCTGGCACATCAACACTATGCGGTCGTTGATCGAAGTCAAATTCAGGAAGAGTGGTCCCGAGATCCGAAGACATAGTTGCTAGACCATCATGCTCTGGCCGCTCCTCCAAAAGCCTCCCTTCGTTGACAGCTGTGACAAGCCAGTCTACGATGACATCCCGGTAGCTTAGAGCCTGCTGTTGTGATACTCCCACATCCTCGAGGTCGCGGAGAATCTGGCTCCATGCCTCCTCGTCATCGTCGTCATCGTCGGCTGTGCCTCCAGACGTGAGTCTCCCGATGGAAGCAATGCTCTCTTCGCGATGACCGCCTTTGTAGTCCTTCTCCAATCTTTCCAAAGCTTCTAGTATAAGAACCTGGCTATCGTGTATCAGGGATGTGTAGAAGGAATTGAGCATCGATACGCTCGCGATGAGGCGCTCTCGTATGTTTCGTGACTTCTCAGGGTCGTACTTGAGCCGGTCCCAAGCGCGTTTGGTTTTCGTGTCGAGCCCATTGTAGTGCAGCACCAGCTTATCTAGCTCTTCGAGCACTTCGATACACGGTTCGTACGCGTCGATGAGCTGCTGCCGCTTGCTCTCGGGGATCTTATCGTACTTGTCTTGAATGTCCTCGAGTAGGTTCGTTAACGTTCGTGCTTGCGATGTAAGATCCTTGTATTCGCCGGAGCAGTCGCGACCTGTGTTGAAGTCAGCACGATGAGAGCTACCTAGGTACGGGGTGGCGGGGAAAGCAGACAGTTCTTGTAGACTCTACCAGCTAGCTCGCACAGCTTGAGCACATCTCCAATGCTGATACCGAAACTCATCTCTTAACAAATGGAAGAAATACGGTCCCGAGTTCGCGCGGCGCAGCACGTCACTGGTGGCCATGTTACGTATGGTCATCTAGTGATGCACACGGCTGGAGGCCTAGACGACACCTGGGCATGTGGCTTGCAAGGGATAACTTGATTGGAGTTGGAACGGAACACAGCTCATCTCGCTCAGAGTTGTTTGGTCTACTTTCCGGTCGGATCCCAGAACACATTACTTCGCTGCGACCACGATCCTGTTATCTCGCTTTGCGATCTATGTTTCGACGAAGGCGGCGCGTCGGGTGCGGTGGATTGGGCGCATTGGCCTGGGCTGGCTGATGATGTCACATGATGGCGCTCGATGGGCCTCGGTAGTACTAATCAGGCCTAGTCTCAGAGGTGCTCCCCCATGGGCACCCAGGCAGCCCTGGAGGTGCGTTCCCACATAGAGACTGTAACATCATCCAGCAGATATCGAGACCTGTAGATAGCAGAACCTCAACACGACGCAGTCTAGCCTCTTTGTTCAAAAGCGCACAGAGATACTTCACAGGCAGACTTGCTTGCGACCTCGACCTCATTCAAGGAATTCAACAGGATATTTCAGAAATGATGGAATGCTTTCATAGAAGGATGTACCACGAGGCTGGCAATTCATTACGATATAAGTATGTTCAACCCAAGTTGAACTCGCTCGCCATACCCGCATGACGCATAAACTTCTCCTTCGCACGAACCGCCTTCCTCATCTTCGCCGCTTCATCCGTATCCGCGCCCTCGGGAAGATCCAGATCCACAACTGCCCTCTTCGATGTACCCGTATCAGCCTTGCGACTGGCCAGATCCACCTTCGGACCACCGCGCACCCTAGCAGGTGTTTTGTCGTTTCGTCCAGCACCTGTTCGTTGTCCCGGAATCTTCATTCCAGATGGTCGTTCGCGGAGAGCAAATGCTTTAGCCAAGTGACCCAAATGCATCGATTTGATATCGAAGTATTGACGTTCATCTGCAACGTGGGTTGCGTAGGCGCGGATGTGGCTTTGGAAGGCTCGTCGAGCAGCTTCCAGACGAGCAGGGGATGCTAGAGCCCAGCGCTCAATGGCGAGCTGGAGGTCGGTTGCTTTGTCCATGTAGGCGTTCTTTTCCATTACTCCGCTGGTTACCAATCCTCGGTTGAGGATGTCATCGGCATCTTGACGCACGACATGTACTCCAGCTTCTAGGTCTTTTCTGTCTGATTTTAGGATCTCGACGTAGCCTTCTTCAGTTCCCGGCATTAGGAAGATGCATGCTCGTCCGTCGCGACCTGCACGCGCGGTACGACCGATTCGATGCAAATGGTCTTCTCGGGCGAAGGCGGGATCAAATTCAATGACCAGGTCGACGTTGGGAAGATCAAGACCACGGGATGCGACATCTGTAGCGATGAGAACCGAGGGGTTTTTGTTCTTTGTGAATTGGGCGAGTGTCGAAGTTCTCACGGCTTGTTGTAATGAACCGTGGAGACGGTATGCTGTGACTGTGTGCGTCTTTGCAGAAAGTACGGGTGACTCCGCACCTGTCACTGTGAGCTTGGTGGGGTCTGCCTGTGTTATCGCTTTGGTCTTCTTTGGTTTCTTTTCTGCGTCGTCGGCGGCTTCCTCAGCCTTGTCGCCCTCCTCCTCTTCTTGTACCTCTTCCTTCTTCTTTGTCTCGGTGATCCCTTCGATTTCGCTGGTGAGCATGTCAAAGTGAAAGTCGACAGAGTCGGCACACGAGATGAAGACGATAGCCTTCATCACAGATCCCTTCCGCGCGAAAGCTCGTTTCAGATAGGCTATCAATGATACCAATCTGAGCTTCGGTGCCACCACAGCGTAAGACTGCTTCAACTGCGCTGGAGCAGAGAATGAATGGCCACCTCCTGGCTCGCTTGTTTCTGGTCCCTTCTCTGACGGATCGGCTCGAATGTGTACTGCATCTTTCAGACTTATCTGCCCAAGCCTCTCCACGTCCATTTTCATGGTTGCGGAACAGAGTACCGTTGTGCGCTTTTCTGGCAGGCCTGGTATTCTGGACTTCTCGTCTTTCCTCGCACGCATTCGCAGGTTCAATGCTCCTACAATCTTTTGGATCTCCTGCTCAAAACCAAGCTCCATGAGCCGATCACCTTCATCCAGAACGAGCCACCTGACATTGCTGACATCCAAAGCTTCTGTGTTTTCCAGATGGTCGACCAATCGACCAGGTGTCGCGACGAGTATGTTGATGCCCTTGCGTAACCGTGCCTTCTCAGACTTCTTCTTCTCACCACCAATAACTGTTGTAGCAACAAGCCAATGCGCGCAGCCTAAAAGCTTCTCCAGCACATGCTCGATTTGCTTGCTCAACTCGCGTGTTGGTGCCAGAACAATGGCAAAAAGACCCGAGTTTCTCTGCACGCTTTCGTCGACTTTGCGCTTCCTCATGTTCGCAGAGAGCTCCATGAGTCGCTGTACGATAGGTAGCAAATATGCCAGGGTTTTTCCCGAACCGGTCTCTGCCTGTATGAAGGCGTCGGAATCGTCTTTGATGAGTTGTGTGACGGCAGCCTTCTGAATCGCGGTCGGTGCCTTCAATTCCATCTTCTTCAGCAAATGCGCCGCAATAGTCGTGGACATGCCAAGGGATGTGAAGGTATCTAGCTCGCTGCTGAGTGGCGCGTTCGAGGGTTCTACGGGCGCATCGTCTTCGCGGCGTTCGTTCGCTTCGGGCTTCGTCTTCGATGTGGGATTGTAGGTGAACAGCGAGGAAATGACCTGCTTCCCACCCTTTGGCGCATTGTTCTGCTCGCTTGGTCTTTTCGCGGGGTTCGGATTCGGGTTCGATTGGGGTCTGAAGTCGACATCGTCTGTCTTCTCCGTCGTCCTTGGCCTGAAGTCTCCGCTCACGCGCGCTCGCTTTACTGGTCTGTCGCCGGAATCGGGAAACTCTGGGCTCTTCTCTACACGTGCCTTCCTCGGGCCTAGTTCTATGCGGTTTACATTTGTCGCATTGTCGACCACCTGTTTCGGTACCTTCTCGCCGTTCAGTCGTGCTGTAGCCTTGGTGTGCCAGTTCTGCGCCGCCTTCTTCGCAGTGAGTCGCTCCTTCCAGTTGCCGCCTTTGAATGAGGGTTTCGATAGTATGCCGCTGTCCGGTATGGAGAAGTTGAGGAGCATGCCATCGTCAGCCATGGTGTCGTATGTCGTCGCGTGTGGTGGCAGATCTGGCGGGGTGCTGGTGCGAAAGAGAGGGAAATCTCGAGCCTGGGATCTTTTTAGTGGGGCACTAGGCTCAGACGGGCACTCCCTCCATGATGGGACCTTCAGCGCAGAAACGAGTCGTCTTGACCTTTCTCAACTTGATCACCATGGCTGCCTCCTCGCTGACTCTTCGCGATCTGTCCGCTTCCGAGTTGCGAGAGAGACATCCTCGCTTCTTCCCCATTGTTGCGCGACGCGATAGCTAAGGCAGAGCTCTGTCCGCGACACTTCCGCAACTCTCCGCAATGGCTTCCCTCCGTTTCGCAGCCGGTGAGTATGCTACCCAACATACGCCATTGATCCAAATGACTAATCTCGTACAGTCCCGATAGCACGAAGATGCATGTTCAGCAACTTTGCGCGTCCACTGCAAGCTCCTATCGGCAATGGCATCCGATGCCTCTCCACCAGTCCATCACTGCGCAATACCTCGTCCTCCGCATCTGCAACGCATATCTTCCGCGATGTCGCGCCCTTACGTGACTTCCGCCGCGACCTACGCTCCAACAGCCGCACAGTCGGCCTTGTTCCGACGATGGGCGCCCTGCACGAGGGCCATGTCTCGCTCATGCGACACGCAGCTGCCGAAAACACCGACGTCTTCGTCACCATCTATGTGAACCCTACACAGTTTGGACTGAATGAGGATCTTGCCTCGTACCCGAAGACATGGGAGGCAGACATGCAGGTCTTGGAAGAGCTTAACCAGGAGCTGGCGAGCGCAAACCAAGGGCGCGTGACAGCTGTCTTCGCACCAACCACAAAGACCATGTACCCCACACTACCGCCGGACAGCAGTATACCAGGTGTGGGGAGCTTCATCGAGATGCGTCCGCTTGGCCAGCTTCTCGAAGGCGCGTCAAGACCCGTCTTCTTCCGCGGCGTAGCGACAGTCTGCATGAAGCTCTTCAACATCTGCGCGCCAGATCGCGTCTACTTTGGGCAGAAAGATGTCCAGCAAACTCGCGTCATCAAGCGCCTAATTCAGGACTTCCATCTGGATACCAGCTTGCGTATCATTCCCACTTCAAGAGAGTCAGACGGCCTTGCGCTCTCTTCTCGCAATGTCTACCTCGGCGCGCGTCGTCGTAATGTTGGCATTGTCCTCAATCAAGCGCTTCGCAAAGCAGAACTACAATACAACAATGGCATGAGGTTACGGAACGACGTCCTCTGGCCTGCTTTCGACCACGGTAACATGACATTGATCGAGCAAGAACAGATGGAGCCTAGCAAACGCGCAAAGTTTGAGGTCGACTACATTAGCCTTGCAGACCCTGACACCATGGAAGAGATTGACCAAATTGATGATTCGAAAGGCGCTATACTTAGTGGTGCAGTCAAGATGCTGCCAGTCGAGGAGCCGCAAGAGGGTGAAGATTTAGGCCAGCTGGACTCTGAAGGTCGACAGGTACCTGTGCGCTTGATCGATAATATCGTCCTGGACCCAATGAGATGAGAGTGTCTCCTAGACACAGACAATCATGGCACTCAAGGGCTATATCTGATTCAGGGTAATGGGCATCTGCCATGACTAGAAGCGCGCTGCATCACTCAAACGCGACCGAATGCTAGACCACCTCGGAAAGGTTCTTGAATCGATCATTTTTCACCACATCCTATGCAATGGCATGTCCATTCATTTCCCTTGCACCTCGATTCAGTCATGACTCCCGGCTACCAGAGCTGTCTTCGTGTGGGTACTACAGCAACGTAGCCGTTATGTAGCCGCAGATATCTTTACAGCATGCAAGTGTGCGAAACAGAAGTGTATCAAGTGACCCAGATGCAGTAGAAATCAATTGTCTGTTAAAATGAACTGTATGTATACTAAAACGGATGACCCTCATACATCCGCTGACGGAGACGATGTGCAAGCTATCTCCAGCTGCTTCTGACAATCGTCACACGGCGTTGCCCAAAGAAAAAACCTGTTCTTCAAAACGTCCGTTTAAGCTTCCGGCCAGTCATCTGCTGCAGATACTCACTTTACCAAGAACCGGTCCATCTCCGCGACTGCAGTCTGCAAGCCATTGCAATCCCTCCTTTCGCCTCTACCCGTCCGTCCGTCCGTCCGTCTACCACCAACATAATCTCATCGTACATACCGTACGCGCAGCATCGTCAAAGCTGAAGATCGCCACGGTCCGTGAATCCACACACAAGCCTGCTGCACCACCACCAACATCTCCCTAAGCGCCTGCACCGCTCATCAAGGATCGTTCCTACATGCTTCCAAGCTCTTTCTAGAAGGTAGTGGGAGCAGTGTTTGCTAATTTTGGTGACATGTGGCTTGATGTGGTTGCCGTGTGGCTTACCGATTGGTGGAAAATGGTGTTGTGGCGTCCCTCATGGGTGTTGGGAGATTTGAGTAATGCGACGGAGATTGTCAGAGGAGTGATATATGTGTCAGAGATGCTCTGGTGACCCTCATGCGAGTGGGGATAGGTCTTCGATGTTGAGGATGGCGTTCGACATGTGCGGATTGTGGAGATGATGATGCGGCCAGTGGGTGGGCTGGCAAGATCCGTTGAGAATGATGTGGGAGACGCGATGTATGACGGAAACCTTGGAACAGAAATCAATTGGCCCAGAAGAGTAGGAAGGCTTCAGGTTGAAAGGGAAAAAAGAGGTGGCTCGAAAACACGACAATACCAATGGATGCTGTATCCCATCGATGGATGAAGGCAGTGACCTCCCCGTGCTCAGGATCTACGTACCAATCTCGATGGAACCATCTCGCGTTCTGAAGGACTCGTCGTGCGCCCCGGAATAATGCGACGTTTGTGTGTGTTGACAATGAGACTCGACTTTCCCACGTCCTCAACGCGTTCATGCGCTGGACAGTTCACTCCTTACATGCAGAAGGCGGATGCGATCTAATGGACCCGCGCAACTTGGGTTGAATGGCTGAGCTTTTTAAGCACTCCGTAAAGATGAGTTGGAAAGGAAGATAGACGAAACGCACGTGAGGGAGAGGGTCCATGAGGCTGAGTGGTCCGAATACGTCATAAGAGCACACGGCCCAAGCTTCAAGCTCTCCCAAGGTCCCATCGCGACCACGTCCGGTTTCCAACACACCCATCAATGTGAGTGCGTTGTCGACATCTGCCGTGGCTGTTCCAACTATCGAGCGCCAGATTCAACCCATGCTGACCTACTTGTGACATAGGAGAACACGAATTTCGTACGCACCATTTCCCTCGAGCACGATGCAGTAGCCTTTTCACACATCGGTGTGCCTCCAGACATAACCTGCCGCGTCCTTTATTCACCATTCGGCCCGAGACGCGTCGAAGGCCCTTCATCTAAATCACCTCCTAATTGTTCTGCATACCTGCGGTCACACGAATGTTGGTAGCTCGTGCAGTACTATAGTCACAACCTCACATATACCCCTATACTCCGTATTTCAAGATTCGTATAAGACACGTTGCGTTCTTGACAAACTGATCCGAGTCTAGTGTTTTGTGCCTCGATAGGGGCATGCAATAAGCGCATCAGGGTACGGGAAGATGCGTGAGAATATAGTACAGAACTATATCGCAGTCTCGTCAGCCCGGAGTAGATGCAGCAAGGCGTATGGTTGTCCCTGGATTTCTTTTGCAGCTGCTCGACCGATGTTCAGAAATTGGCATGTCCATGCTCGGCACGTAGCGATACGTTAGATGCCAAGATGTATTCCAACACGATTGAGATCAAGCTTCTCCACATTCCGCTTCGTCGCCGCAGCCTGCTCCCGGAAGATCGCGGCTAAGCTCGTGAAGCTTACCCCTTATAAGCTTCAAACAGCGCTGGAGAGTCGGCCCTGCTGTCGCCATGAACTTCACCAAGCGTCAAACTTTTGGGCCTGTTAAACTTCGCAGAAGCCGCGAATGTCTCCAGCTGTGTGACCTTCGGGAAAACGCATGATGCTGCGTGGGGCTGCGAGCTCAGCGCGCCTGTTGACTTGGACAGTTTTCGTGTACAATCTATACCACGATATCACCTTGGCGGACCTGGGGAATATTGCCGGGAACCCTGCTTGTATTGCATACCCCACATTTGAAGACAAAGGCCAAAAGCGCAAAGGGCATCTTAATAGCTCTTTGCTATGATAATACCAATTCTGAATGATAGCCTGGTTTCGGAAAGCTTCTCGAAGGCCTTAATTGCTCCAGGACTCCAGGGCCGACGGTCCACGAACCTGTCCACTTGTTACAGTCTATTCAGGGGTGCCTGACAACACCTTGCAGGTAGCTATGAGTAGTTACGAGTACCTATAGGTATCTGCAGGCTACCGTCGGTATGTGGAGATCCGTTTTAGTCGAGAGTATAACGGAGGGCACATTCGTCCATGGTTGACCCGTCCTCACGTTCATCATGATAAAGTTTTGTTGTTATAGCTTCGCCCGGCCGATTATAGATGCGCGTACGTCTTCCCGAAGGCCTTGGGCTCGATTTGGGGCTGGATCTTGCGTTCGAGACAATCGCATTAAGGCGCTCGGCTTATGCCTTGCCGCCCGCTGCTGGCCGGGCGGGTGAGCTCCCGATGCTGCTAGGATGCCGTTCAGCACAGGGTACAATCCCGAACTACTTGTCGATCTTTCAACACTGATTCCCTTTTCACAACTATCTCGGTATGATAACTAGGACGCAGCACGTGAACAAGGACCTTTGGCCTATAGACGGGAAGTTCCATTGAGGAAACGCGCGAAGCGAACTTTGCGATGTCGCGTAAGTATACACAACGCTTGCATCGCGATCCCGCGCATCTACAGCAGCTCCGGTCTAGTCGAGCATGGCCGGTCGGAAGTCCAGATGTGGCTCCCGGTTCCGAGAGCTCCAGGCCAAAGCCATGCAACCATTATCAACCCAATTATTGGCTCTGGAGGTGATGATTGGTTATAAAAATATTTTCGTCAATAAAAGACGACATCGGGTGATTGTTGGCGTCTACTTCGCATTAGCGACAACTGCCAGCCGTCCAGTATTTCGGAAAGAGGAACTTTCTGCAGGTGCTAGGGCCGTGCCGCTGTTCTCCTCGTGCATTTACGAATAGTTAGTAGTCTTGAACTGCATGCACGCAGTCGCTTGACCTGAAACGGCTTTCGCCTTCTGCCAACGCAGCCTTGGTAACTGCTTTTGGAACCGGCCTCCAGCACTCGATGTGCTAACAGAATGACTGCGTGATCTGGTCTTGTCATTGCGGGCTACGAGACTGGTTCGGAGCTTTGACTGGCAAAAACGTCGAGACGGACTCTGGGGTTGAATCCTATCGAGATGCAGCGAACCTAGCTCCGGTGACGCCGAACGCAACGGCATGTGGGTCTCGAACTCTCGACACGGATTATGACTCCTTCAGACAGAGTCCCAGCGTGAGGCTGACACGTGAAGATCAATAACCTTGTGAAGGGTTGCGGCGTGCCCTGCTTCTCGCCAAAGTGCGGTTACACCGTTGTGACGCTCCTTCTTACGGCATGCTGTCTGTAAGCAGCCTTCCTCGGGACGACCCTCCACATAGCCAAGACCTTCATCGGTCATTCGCAGTAACTTTGACGTCGCTTACCTCAACGTTACGCCATGCTAGGGTCTGGGATCGAATCTGTTCGACCTAGCAAAGCATCTATACCATAGGTCAATATATCCATGTGGCTGACGCCCGCTTCCTCTACCAAGACCAAGTCGACCCGCTATCAGGCTAAAAGCTGACGGCAGCCAAAACGGTCGCCCGTCCACTGTTCACATCCTTGCCATTGCCTTAATGGTCATCCCTGCCCGTTGATTACCGAGATCTAAACAAATAGCAGCGAAGCACGCAAGCGTCGAGGAGTACTTGTGGGTACAACCGAGCTGCAACCAGTGAAGGGGTACCCATGTGCCCGAGCTGCTGCAACCCCTACCTACCACGTTCCCCACATCCTGAAGCGTCGATCGTGTCGGTCGCTTCTACTTGTGGCCAGCTGTGGAAGCGCTCTACGTTGCCATCGCGTGCGTCTCGTACTCCACCGCGTGGTTCGATCTTAGCCACCATCGCATGTCGTCTCATTCCGGTCAGGGTCGACGGAGCTCAGTAATCTCTCAAAGACAGAGCAGCACGGATTTGGCGCAGCGCCTGCAAGCCTCACGCCAGCCGCACGCCATCTGACCGACCTAGAGCGTGCATGTCCGAACCACTTCGCCAGCCGACATCGCCCAAGAGCGCACGCCAAGAACATACTAGGATAGCTCCAAGGGCCATAGCAGACTCGAGGTCGTCCGTGATATCTGACATCCAAAAACCGGTTCCAGTTGCCCGTTGCCGCAACGGCTCGCGACGATCTGTCAGAGAATGACCCGTTCTCTCAGAGCAGGCCGCAATTCCGGATCGTGGCTGACTCTTTGAACACCGAGGAGCCAGTGATCCATTGCTTGCTCACCGCATTCCGAACTTTGGGTATCCACGTTGATTGTCCAACGTCACCACGCGGCAGACGCAGCCCCCATGGCCCGCAGGGCGCGTACCATGCGCTTTGACATTGTCTCAGTATTCTCCGCATGCGAACTCGTACGGTAGTGCACAGTGCGGCGTGTGGGGTCTTTCTGCCCTTCGTAGACATTCCCCTTTCTGTTCATCTCTTTAGATGAGCCCCTCAATATGTCGCAGCTTCCATAGAAGCCCTAAAATGTGGAGAATCACGTTGAGAAGGTGGCGCTCGCCCTGGCCACATGGTGCAGACGTGGAGATGGGGTGGCCAAATTGATTCGGTATTACACGCAGCACTACCGTGAGAGACTGCGGTGTCACCGTGATTTGTCTCCTTATGCCCTGGATTTGCTGTTCCTTTGTACTGGGTCATGCACAGATGTAGCGGAGAGTAGGGAGGGGCTCCGGCGCTGAGGTCTACCTGTAATGAAGGGGGCTTGCAGCGTGCATGTCATATGACTCTCGTTTTGGAATCGTAGAGTTGAGGGCATTCACAACTTCTTAGTTGAGGTGTTAAGGCGGCTTGGACAATCTTGTTCACACCACCACTTGCACAAATATTAGCATGCTGATGAAGGTGAATTACGTGTTCACAGCCCACTACTGTTATTGTGCTCCCCACGCTACAAGATCATATCATCAGCTGTGACTATCGCATCGGCTCGCGAGCCCAAGCCAGGTATCTGACTGTACTGTAGCCGATCATCTTATTCTAGAGTTCGATGCCCTTCTCCGGTCTACATGAGATGGGCATTTGCTTACATGGGCTCAAGCAGCAGGGCCTTTCGGGAGATGCGGGCGGTCACTGACCCGGCGAGTTCCAGGCTCCCTAGACGGTGTTGACCAACAACGCGTTCCAACACAGCTCAACAGATCTGGGGTGCATATCAGGGCAATACTCCTTGCATATCTTGATGTAGCCTCGGTGTATGCTCTCCGCACCCTGTGCCTTAGTGACACTTCCCTACGAGGGAAGTGACTTATTCCTATCCAATCGCGTTGATATCCTGAATAGTCTCATGTCTTACCGGTCCGCAGCATTGTTTCCATACTTCGCAGCTCGCGAACTTTCTGTCGTTGTTCTAACCAGGGCTTTGAACGTGCATGCGATAGATCTTCGGTACTGGTAAAGACACGCCCTCGTGCCGGAGATTATTGACGTTCCACTGGGTAGGGTCGTGGACCGGGAAGCCGAACGCTGGTATACTAAGACGAGGAAGGGCCGCATGGCAAAGCTAAGGTTTGGTAGCGGGAGGGCAGGAACGCATTGGGTGCCCAAGTACCGGCATCGCTCTCTAGATACCACATGTGGTCTCGCACAACTTTCTGCAAATCCTTGACCTGGCCAGGGTTACCTATGTTTGGCATACTCAGTTGAAGCGCTGACAGCCAAACACTCTTGTCCCTGAGCATCGCCACACAGCCATGGCAGCACATTCTACCTTAACTGGCCAACAGAATTTGGGTGGCACGGTAGTCAGCACAACAACACATGTAGCCCACCAACCTCCACAGCCATGATTCAACTCCTCCACTTCCAATTCTAACTAGCGTAGGTGTCATGCTCGAAGCAGTATCTAGTCGTGTTCAGGTCCTTGATCCAGTCGAAAGCCCTGCAGAGGAAGCTTGGGGCTCGCGGAACGCAGGGGTGTACTTTTGAAACATCGAACCTGGCTATAGCATCATGAGACAATGTATTCAATATGTGGTTGGCCCTACACAGTGACCAGAACAAGCGATCATAGTAGCGATTCCACTGACTCGCTGTTGGCACGGCACAGGGCTTGCTCTGTACTTGTGTGATCTCCTAGGTGGCTCTATTTGGCCTGTAAGTTGGTAAAGGGCTGTTAAGTCAGGATTGTTTAGTTGCGTGTATACGCGAGGCGTAGCTATTGCGCTAACTTATTGACTACCCACTATTCTCCACTGTGTACTAGAACCGAAGTAAGGAGACGAAGGGAACTTCCGTACATGTACAGGGCGATATCATGTCTCGGAGTAATTGTACCCGACGCTACAGACAAAAACACGCGAAGGACTTTGCGCTTTTCGAAATATGACGCACAATACTTGAGGAAACATGTGCACCAGGATGGCGTGCATAAAGTTTGGTACCAGAACGCCCTCGCAACGATCGCGCCGCCAGTCCGCACACCAATATCTCAAGGGGCAAACACATTATGGTATAACGCCGAAAACCAGTATACGTGAAATCGTACATCGCACTAATCGTGGGCATCAGCCCTGATGAAGCTAGGCGGCAGCCACATAGCCACTGGCCCGCGCCGGAGCAAAGGAAAGTAACATCGACAAGACGGAAAACATAGTGATGTCAGGGTATAGGGTAATGCTAGTAATGTACGAAAGGTGAGCCAAGTGGCGGCCCAAAATGATTCCAAATGTACAACGAGTCGCAGCCGAGCGAAAGGAATCCTGACCTCCCCTTAGGGAAGTAACAGGGCGTGTATTGTTGTACTGTTGCGAAAGGCGGTGTTATGGTTCCGGGATGACAAGGGTCGGCCAAGCGAGGCTCAAACGCGGCTCAGAGTGCGAGCCCTGTGCCGTCGCCGCTCCAACGATAGAGACTCAACATTTCGCGCCGACGCTGTTGCGCAAGTTGGGCGTGTTCGTCCATGCCGCGGCCGCGCACTTGCTGCAAAGCAGAACGCATGACTTTGCGGAAATTTCGCTGTGAGGTGTTAGCATGATTACTGATCTTGGCAGAGCGGTGGGGCCGGCAAAGGTTGAGGTAAGAATGACGGGCTGGTAGCGCCACTTACCTGATATTCGGTATTGAGGGTGACGATGCATGCTTCATGCGCGCGGACTATCACTTCGCATGCTCGCACGATGTTCGGACTTGCATCTCCTTGCAGCTTGTCGGCTATGAGCAGTAGCAGGAAACTTCCTTGCAGGAGGTAGATGCCGAAGAAAAACGGCATGAAGCTTAGGTCCGGATCGTATTCCAGAATCTCATTCAATGCTTCGGCGGCTGATACCGCATGACCGGTTGCATCGACGAAACTTTGCGAAGATATCCAGAGGTCGTTGTCATCAAGTAGCGAGATAGGATCCCATTTACCATTGAGCAGGATGTGAAGCGTGTGCATGAGATGCGTACCATACGCCTCCACAATCTTAGCATGCATCAATGACTCTTGCGCCCTGGACATAGTAGAGTTGACAGACCGCCCGGATGGTGTGTCGGGGTGTGATGGTTCGCGTTCAGCGTTGGCCTCGTTCACTGCGCGATTTCGTAGCTCTTGGAGTGACTGCCCATATACCACCAGCTGTTGACTGATCTCGAGCGCGTGGTGATCCCAGTCGGTCTTCGTCCCAAAACGAGGGTGGTTGCGCGCATGATATAGATCGGTAATCTCCCCAAGGATGGTCATCAAAGGAAGGAAAAATCCGAAAATGGAGTGTCCGGTGCACTCAAAGGCAGGCCCTCGAGATCGTCGATGAAGTGTGGAATCTGAAAACGATTGAGCGGAGTCCTCGAAGAATTCGCCAGATTGCCATACGTTATCGTCAAGTGGCTGCAGCAGGCCCGAACATTCGACGTCTAATAAAGACAACGGTCGGTTGTAGCATAACGCTAGGTGGCTGTTGAGCGATCAGCGTGTGTTGGAGGGCAGATCTGATGGATGCGCAAGAACGTCGGCAGAAGTCGAGCAATGCCATGCTGCGAGTGTCACGGTTGACAAAGATCGGATGGCTTACCGATCAACAGTGAACAGCAGCCACCATATACGTCTGCGCTCTTCCCTTTGCTCTTCTGTGAAGTCCATGGATGTGTGTTGACTGGTTGGGTATCCTGCGCCCATGTGTTCCGCATCAAGGTCTCCAGGTGCATCTTCGTCATTCGGCTCGGGAGGCGGTGTCACAGGCACTTCCTTGCCAAGTTTAAGCTCCCTAGCCAGTGACCAGGCGGCGTTCCACCAGCGGAGTGATGCAGCCTTGTACTCGCTGGCCGAGATCACTATGGCCAAGTGCATGTAGGTTGCTACGTCGTCAAGGCCTCCTGGTGCTCCCGCTGTTTGTAGTCGTGTTAGTGAAGGAAACTACGCAAAACTGAACATGGGTTGGTAACTTACGCAAACCTATGTCGGAATCTTGTGCGGGCATACCAAAACCACCCATGGTGACACCATTGATCGGCCCGACGCCGTTGAAAGCCGTCGGACTGGCATCGGAACCACCTGGATGTTGATGCACAAGAGGCTTCAAGAGACTGATGGTTAGGTTGATGAGTTTCTCCGATAATTGGCTCCGCGCAGATGGCGATGAGGAAAGATATGGAGATTCGCTTGTCAAGCAGCCAATCCAGAGCATACTTGCCAGCAGTGCTGGACTGCACACGCGGGGGTTGTTGGTGCGGAGGAAAGAGCGCTTTCGGAAGACGTAGCCTAGTACGTAAGGGGAGACTGGTTGCATAAACGCAGTTGATGAACTCTGGAAATAGAGCTCTAGTAAGTCGCAAGCTAGTGAAATCGGCATGACATTTGCGAGATGTGGTACTAACGGCTGCAGAACAGGGTATCTCAACTGCTGAGAGGTATTCTGATGTTGTGCGCCAGAGTACATCGTTGTAGAAGGTGAAGGCAGCATCCAACCAGGCGATCCATCAACTGGTGATTGAGGCATGTAACCCATGTTGGATGCCTCTTCGGGCATCCTGAAGGTATTCGTGGGTGCTTGTGTATGTGCGCTTTGTGGGCTCATCATACTGTAGGGGCTATCAGAGTACTCCATCCCATGGCCGTGCGAAGGTACAACGGGCTGCATTCCAGGCTGCATCATTTGAAGTGGTGACTGATAGGTAAGGCTCTGGTGGTACTCCTCCATCGACGTGTACTCGGGCATGGGGTTGTGCATAGACAGCCCTTGAGTTTGTAATCGGGGCGGCTGCATGGGGTGCATGGATTGCATGCTCTCGGTCATTTGATGGTGCATATCAGATTCTGGCATAGTGTCGATTGCACCCATGCTCATCGTCCTGTTCTGATACATCGACGCGGTATCCATCTCGGGTCGTGTTGTCGCAATACTGGCCGATCGACCAGGTAGCTCAGGCAGAGATCGTTGGCCTTCAGGAAGCTTGGGACTATTGCCGTGAACAGACTCGGTAGCTTTCTCCGACGATTGCGGGGTGCTGGAATCCTCTGACTTCGGCGCACCAGTGCCTCCGGCGGCGGTCGCAGCCTGCTGTTGGGCAAGATCCTTCCGCGATGCCTTTCCGCGTTTCTTGCGCTCACGTATGTACTCGCACGTCAATCCAAATTCTGACACTGTGTTAGCCAAGCTGTCAGAGGGGTAGTACATGGGTGATGGAAAGCGAACGGCAGTTTTAGCCCCGTAGCTAAGAGCCTCTAGCAGACGCTACAAAAGTAACTTTTGGTCGCCTAAGCAGATGGTTCTCATCTCGGTTCATCCGTTGCCGAGCTCTCCATAACATCAAAACGTACCTATGCAATGCGCACACTACTCATACCGTTAGCATATTGATTTAGAAATCCAGAGCTTGGGAAAGGACCTACAGATTGTCTACCATCGCACTTCGTTCGCAACTGGTTACACTGATCACAGGCTCGGCTGATCCTGCGTCGCACTGGTCCGGACGTTGAGTTACCTCGTCCCGACCGCTCATGGAGCATCTCTCGCTGGTGTCGAGGCGCTATAGGACCACTGGCGTACGGTAACCGATGAGGCTTGACAAGTCCCTTTCCGTTTGGCAGCACATGCCGGTTCTGATGAAATTGTAGGGCTGCGTATTGTGATGTGTGCGCGAGGTTGTCGAGTGGTGACTGCCCCATGTGCTGGGCAGCGAGATGATGATGTTGATGTTCGACCATGTTCGGCGCGGGGAGGTGGCTGAACGCCGAGGGGTATTGATGGAGATTCGTGGAAAGCATAACTGCGTTCTAGCGTCCGTCTCCACTACAATTCCACCACTCGAGGATAGATCGGGAAGTGTCAGTTACGCAGGAAGTGACGGTAAAGTCGGAGTTCAGATTGTCCAAGGGGTGGCGAAGGGCGAAGAGCTGGCAACAAGGCTGAGAGAAGTCAGCACA
Source organism: Alternaria infectoria (assembly GCF_024043175.1). NCBI lineage: Eukaryota > Fungi > Ascomycota > Dothideomycetes > Pleosporales > Pleosporaceae > Alternaria > Alternaria infectoria. The sequence continues at coordinate 3,242,243 of NW_026250690.1, forward strand.
GGGCTGGAATTCCAAGGTTATGTCGTCGAGGGACGTCAAAAAGATATGCAGGTCAGTTGTCCAAAGGCCGTCTTTTGACCACTGCTGTGCGCCTGGGGTACCATATAGCACTCGGTTGTTAGGTACTGTCTCGGCCTCCAAGCTCAACCTTAGTGGACGCAGTGGGCTATAACACAGAACTGTCCAGTGCCTGAGGTGCAGGGTGAGGATACCGAATCGGCATGGACAGCCAGGTCCTTTCTCCGGGACCAGCTGCATCGCGCGTTAGAGACGTCTCTGGCCACATGCTGCAAACGAGATGGGCAACAGGGCACGCATGTTCATGGGTGCGTGCGCCTTCGAGTCTAACTCGCCTTCCGTTCCTCCATCTCTAGTTCGAGCAATTCACCCCTGCGCGGCCAGGGTTTCGCTGCACACCAACATTCCACGTTGAGCACAGTCCACGAACGCCGCTGGATCTTCGTTGCCGCGGACTTTTACGGCTACATCCCAGAGGCATCGCCGCAGGTTAGACTCGTAATCAAAAACCATATTGGTTGATCGGTGCCATCCCGACCCTATATGGCGTCGTGTTAAGAGAGGCGGCGTACCGATGCCGGCTCAACAAGTACCTTGGGGTACCTGCCCGTGCCCAGGACCCACCTGCTACCACACCTTCGCCCGTTTCCCGTTGCTGAGCGATCAGAACAGGGTGCCAGGGCCATGATTGGCGACCGCCGCCCGTGCAGCAGTGCGTTAGCAGGCGAGCCGCTGACAGCACGGGACCTGGCAGTCTCCATCGCCTAGACTCCCTTCTACGCGACCATCGCGGGACAGCCATTTCCTAGTCGCAGCCCCAATACGCGTCCCCTGGCTCGCGATGCATCCTGACATCCAGCGCTACCCGCTGTCCTGCCGGTCATCTGCACCCCAGCGAATAATCCGAAATCTGTTGGGGCCTGCGCTGATCACCTTCCCTCCTTTCATAACCTGTCGCCATGGGGAGACGTGAATTACGCGAAATCAGAGAACGCGGAGATGCACTTCAGACGCTTGAAACGTTGTATTTTCCAGGTCCCACTTTCCAGCTCTGACGAAAGAATTGATGACTAAATCGTCACGCAAAAAGCTAGCTTACGTCGGCGCTGGATACCCAGACAGTCTGCGCATGACAGTCTATCCTCATTCACTTCGGCAATGCATATTATGTATCTCTTCATAAACATGAACGAGCCAGGTTTACCACCTGCAGCACGCAGATATATACCTGCCAAGACAAAGCCGGAGTCGACCTGGTGTGCACAATTTTCTCGTCTATAACACGTTGTCTTATAACATTACACGCGGAATTACCTGGCATGTACAACGGCTCTCCGAAGCGAGTGGCGCCAGCGATGCTAAAAACGTGTGCTATGCGCCGATTGCTCCCACGGTACGGTCTACTCCGCCCTAGTTGTTAGCTAGAGCGGGTGTCTATAGTTTGGTAACGAGGGCGTTCTGCTACAGCGAGACTGCGTTGAACCTGACTAGCTCACCCACAACTGCCTGTACGATGTCTCGTGGTCAACATCCAGCTGAAAGATCTCCACAATCGTCACTGGGCGACAACGCTTGCTGATTAGGCATCCCCTATCTGCTCTACAACGCTACGGAGCCAGCGGATCGCTCCGCATTCCAAATATGTGCCGCTCTCCATGGTGGCTTAGAAGCGTTTTATTGAAGACTTGGCCTGCATTCATCCTGGACGAAGTAAGCTCTTTCAGTCAAGGTCCAAGTCGAAATCAAGGTTCTCGTTACTAGGTCGGATCCGGAACCTAGAGAGTCTGCATGTAGCAACTAGAATAGCTCAGGGGACTTTCACCATGATTGCTGTAGTCTCTGTAACGTTTCGAAATACCAGATCAGCCACCGAAGATGAGGCAATTCGCATGTACAGCCAAGCAATATTAGACGACCGTCTTTCACAAAGCTCCTCCCGCCCACTAATAGCCAGGAAATGGTACCATACTTAGGGTTCAGCAGAACAAGAGTTTGACAGCTCATCTACTACCGATCGAAATATGCCTGCTCATATCCATAATTTTAATGAAGGTCAGGTGATCAGCCCCGATGATTTACGGTGTACTGGGCTCATCGCGTCTAACAGGTGGTATGCTGTGGGTCTTATGACAAACCGTTATAAGTGTCGCGTACCCGCCTGGTGTGAGGAAACCGGTCCGGCGCCCAGTCTGTATCTACAAAGACCTGGAGCAACTGTATCGGATCATTTAAATACTGTTTCCAGCAGCCCTGTAACTCCAGGGACAGATTGAAGGGCCAAAGCTCGACAGTGATCAAAAGGCCAAGCTGTTACAGACGGTCATGAAGGCAGTGAATATTAGTGGATTGAAAGTCGCAAACTTCGACTTAGCTATATTGCCGACTTCGTGTTAGACACTTTCAGTCAACGTTAGTCATGCCGGCACCGTGTACATCGTCGGATCGTGTTTTCGCTGTCACTTTGACATTCAGGGCTGAAGAAGGGTCCAGGTGGCTCGGATAGTGGCAACCTAGAAGTGACTCAACAAAGTCCAGATCTTCGTGCTGACAGCCTTCTCATCGAAAGTCCGGATCGACATCCGCGGATCATCTGGAGGGGCGTAGGTTGGCAAGTTACAGGGAAGAGTGGAGAGCCCTATCATGTTCCCCACTGTAAGTCTGTGCCCCAAGACCGAGTCACTGGACGATACTCTGTAAGGGACTGTCCAGCCTGAGCTCAATACCTCGTTCCTGTAGGCCACCATACACATGCAGTCTGGAGCAGGAAGGGTAGATACGCAAGGCACGACGGCTCCCCAGCTCCGAATTGGGCTGGCTTTGGTGACATCTAGATATTGCATGCGCAGCTCTTGACGCCGCCGCCGCATGCAACGCGTGGAGTTGATTGATGAGCGCAAGCGAGGGCCGGCCATGCCGCCAAGCTACGCACCGTTAGTAGAACCATGTACGACCTATGATCTTCTGCAGTCCATGCTGACGCTCAAAGTTGGAGCCAAACTCGCCACCACTGCCGGCGAGCCCAGAACGGTCAGGACACTCCCAGTGTCAATTCAACTTTCGATAC